>NC_081436.1:10691412-10991412 GCF_949786415.1 Peromyscus eremicus | reverse complement strand
CTAGAGGAAAACAGTCATATATATATATATATATATATATATATATATATATATATATATATATATATATATGCATGTATTAAATAGTTATGTATTTGATACATATTAAAGGGGGATCTTTAATATTAGCTTATATGATAGAGTCTGGGTAGTTCAACAATGGCTGTCTCATCCCATCGTTTCTTAGTTTATGATGCAAAAGTGGATGTCTTGGCAGTCTCCGTATTGGAATAAAGGCCAGGAAGATTCCTGGGGAGCTGCTGATATTCTATCTATAGTGGAAGCCCAAATAATCAAGTTCTAACATCAGCAAAGGAATGTAGCAGTAACAGCAGTATGATGGGTGGACTTGCCAGCAAGAGTGAAGGAAAACAGGCCCAAAAAAGCAAAGTTTACTTCTTCCATGTCCTTTAATCTAGGCTGCCACTAGAAGGTGCTGTCTATATCTGGGAGGGTCTTTCCACCTCAAACAATTTGATCAAGAAAGTTTCCCCACAGGAGTGTCCAGCTGCTGGTGCTTTAGGTGATTCCAGATCAATCCAGTCAAGCTGACTGCCAACATTAGCCATCACACTCTTAGAAAGTGACTACTTTCTATTAGTAATGTCAGATGAATTATAAGTGACAAGATTGATTTGAAAGATTAAAATATAAGATGGAGTGAATTGTTATGCCTTTGTAAAGGCTGTTAAATGAGAAAGAAAATTCATTTTAAATATTTAACATTTAAAATTATTTTAATTAAAAAGTTGTATCAAATAGGGCAATTCTCAAACTGTTTCCCTATTAAAATAGAGATGACTGGAATCTTATGAACATAAAGATTGCCTCCTTTCAACCCTGACTTTACTGAGTCACACACCTCCCAGGGAAGCAGTCGACAATTAAATCAAGATAGCCAGCAATGGTACAATCTGTTTTATGTGCTGAAAGACAAAGTTGAAGAGACCTTTTAAAGAAGAAAAAATGTGAAAATAAAGACAAGTTTAGGAGGTTAAATATCCTTTATATCATCCTGAAAGGGAGAAATGAAAAAAAAAGGAAGGGGGTAGGAATGATGAAAGAATAAACCTTACACAGCCAGAGCAGACTAGGCACAAACACTTAGTAACACTCATACTCTCATTAGTCCTGCATCAGAGACAACGGGGTAAGCTTTTCAGACCTAGAAAGGCAAAGCTTCAAAAAGAATCAGCAGCCAGCAGGGTTTCAACTGCCAGGTTCAAGTCAAGATGGCCCCTGACTCACAGTAGCTACAGTCCAGCTCCTGCTCATTCCTCCTGGGAGGTTTCTTTGGAAGTGTGGCTCCCAGTGTGGAAAGCAGGAGAGACCCAAGCTTGAGATGTAAAATATGGGTTCTCCCATGGAGCTCAATTACAAGGAACTCCTAGATGGTCATTGATAAATTAGCCCAAGTCAAACGGAAACCATGGAGAGAGGAAGACACAGCAGAAACTGATGTAGTACAAAGCAAAAAAATTGCTGAAAGGCTAGAAGCCATTTAACAAATAACACATAGACATATATTTCTTCTCCACAAGATAAAATAAGACAAAAAATTTCAGCACTTAGGAAACATAATACGTGTGTGTGTGTGTGTGTGTGTGTGTGTGTGTGTATACATACACACATATATACATAAAATGATTCTGCTGAATTTTAAAATATAGCATACTTTTGAGCAGTTCCAAGAACGACACAAAAGAAAGCTGCTCGTGTTATAAGAATTTTTAATTTTAAGTAATACTGAGATAATTAGGACACACAATAAATGAATAAATACATAAATAATAACCCCATTATCTGGGTGACGTGTCCCACTAGCTGTAGCTCTGGCCCTGGATGTTGCCTTTGACTCTGTCTTCACTGTTCACCATAGCACTTTCTCCAAGTATTGGGATTGTTTGCTAACTATAGTACAGACTAAGGTCGAATTGTTGAAGCTCATTTTAAATTTATTATGGTGACATTAATATCTGGAACTATATGTCTGCCTTAGAAGAGGTTACCAGAGTTTAAACGGGTCCAAAATGTTTAGGTTTCCTGGCATGATTAGTAGAAAAATACAATATATTCTTCTTCAGGGGAGAGAAAGATAATTTTCTTCCCCATCACTCTCTAGCCATCCCAAGTAGAAAAGAGCGCCCCTGTAACAATTTTAAAATTTTGTTCTTAAAAATTATATTCTAATACTTACTCCGTTTCAATGTTTTTCTCTAATGTGAGATCCTTGGGATTTTCAGTTATATTATTTTATAACATAAAAATGACTGTTAATATTAAAAACATATTTAGACAAAGAAATATGTATTGATTTTATGACTGCATAGGACAGATTGGACAGTGAGAAACCTACACTGGGAGATTTCATAGATATACTGAAAACCCTTTCTCATTGGATTCCTAAAGATTCTGCCATTTAGCATTTAATTAAACTATTATTGGGTCAAAAGAGAACACATAACATTCCATTATAGTAATCCATGAAGAGACATGGGAACAGAGTAGGGAATAGTCACCAATGAAGGAAATGGTGATTCCCCCACTGAAGGCTGAGCTCCATCAAGACAGTAACATCTACGAACCTGCCCAAATAGCTTCACCACGTCTGTCTACCCAACTGAGTAGTGAAAGCTTTATTTTCTTGCCCACATATATTTTTAACTTCAGTTGTCATTTTTACATTAAAGAAACCTAAGATAGAAATGATTATGGAAAACTAAATCCAGAATGTTTGCACAGAGGAAAACACTATAATTGATGTATTGAGTAGAATTTCAAAATCTAAATTTAAAAAGTTTTCCCAGTGACAATTTATAGTTTGCATATTCTTGTGTCTTCATATGTTCTATGACTTCTGCGTTATATATCCCATGTCTAGATTTTAAGCTTATTTGTTGCCTTGTGGTTTCATTTCATTTCATTTCATTTTATTTGAGACAGAATCTCACTATAGCCATGACTGGTCTGGAACTATATAGACCAGGATTGGCTTGAATTCACAGAGATCCCCCTGCCTCTGCCTCTCAAGTGCTAGGATTAAAGGTGTGTGCTACCATAGTCAACTGCTCTGTGAATTTCTAAAAATATATGTCAGGAATAATCATTTCTAAATTACCTTATAAGGCCTGAGTAAGAAAAGGTGCCTTCTATGCCAGGAATGTAAAGGAGACTGAACTTAAAGACATGGAAATGAGCCAGTTTAGTGGAGAAGACTAAGAAGCGTCTCTCAGAAAACAAGCTAGCCACCAGGTTACAACTGACATTTGAATTTCCATTGTGTATCATTGTAGATAGAATTTAGAGTTAGTGTTTCCTTTCTCAAGGAAAATACACTAGCTTCATGAAGGCCAGTTCTTCTTCCAGGACCCTCTGAGCCCTTCTTTACTAAGGATCCCCAGCTGTTATGTGATCATACATCCATTTGGCCTTCTTTTCCAATTCCTATCCACCCTGCAGGTCCGTGCTCTATGGCAGCTTCCTGTGTCCCTCACAAGATCTGTGAGTCATGTGGCCCTTGGTTGCAGGATGAAGTCTTCACTTTATAGCAATAGGGGTTTGAATCTGAGATATCCCATGAAGGTTCACATGGTGGCCTGAGGGATTAATAGACTTTTAAGAAATGATTGGAGCCAGTGGTTACTGTCCTAATCAATGGCTTAAGCAATTCATTGATTAATATATAATATTATAGCTTAATTGGGATGCAAGGCCTGGTTGGGAGAAGTGAGTCACTGGAGATGGGCCCTGTGAAGAAATACCTTGTCCATGGCTCCTTTCTCTCTATCTCTGTCCCTTTCCTCTTTTCATATCTCTCTTCCTCTCCATCTCTCTCCTCTTCCTGTATGTCTCTCCCACTTCTCTCTCCCTCCCTCCTGGCTGCTTTGAAGTGAACAGCCTCCAGTGTTTGATAATATACCTCCATAATGTTCAGCTAAACCTCAGGCCAGAGGCAACAGGGTCAAGGGACCTTGGGCTTGAAACTTCAGGAACTGCAAAACCAAAGTAAATATACACGTTTTAAAGTTGTCTTTTCAAGTACTTGGCACAACAGCTAAAGGCTTGACTAATATGATAACATTATAGCATAAAAAGAAACACACTACCACCACTACCACCAATAATAATAACAACAAATTTAATATGGATAAAGAATAAAGAGAGCCAGAACATTTTTCTGGCTTCCTTAGACATGGTTGTCAAAACTTTCTTGGAAATGGTCTGAATTTTGGTGTCACAGTGGAAAGAAGGAGAGGGTGAGAGACTGTGGTTGAGTCTGGAGGTGCATGCTCTTCCCACACCTTTGTCAGGATTCAGATGCTGTGTTCTATTAAGCCACTGTGATTTGTGGCACCTCAGAACTGCCCTATTGGGCATATATGTAACTGGGGAAATTCATTTCAATTATTGGTTCTGACTTCAGATCCAAATACATATTTTATTCCCTCAGAATGTGTTTGTTTTATAAGCCCCAAGGCTTAGATGTTATCCTTATAATGTTTATTTTATACAGCATTATTCAGAGATAGATTTGCTGTAAGTTTTCATGGGATAGTTCTTAAAAAGAAAACCTTTCAGAGCAATTGTTCAGATGATAAATATATAATAAAATTTTTATAATTCAATCTTTTGGGAATTAACTATAAATAATCCTACTATGTTATCACATTTTCAAATTTCATATCTTCCTATGTTTCAAATAAACACAAAATTCAGTTAATAAAAGCAACTTGAGACAAAAAAGATGGGCTATATCTGTGCAATTTGTATTATCTATTTCTGTGGTGTATCAATAAAATTTGGTGAGTATTAACATTATATTATTTATATCATTAACAGATACCTTTCAATAGTAGACATATGTCACCACATAGAAATAAAGTAAATACCTAGAGATCTTTAATTGTTTAAATGTTTTTATCTCTGAGTATCTATACTTTTATTCAAAGATTAAACTGATATTTATTAATTTTCTTGTGCTGTATTTATAGGATATATGTCATTACATACACTATTAATATATTATAAAATGAAAATACTATATAATAGCAATGCTCCATTTGTTTCCATATAGCTCTTTTCAGTGCTATTTAATCTTTCTCAAACCTTTTGAAATATGCATACATATAATTATGTACTTCATTTATTTTAAAAACAAAGATAAGATAGCAATAAGTAAGAGAGTGAAAGACTGATAAATTCAGTGCTAGAATTAATACAAGGTTTTTCTAAATCTGACTCAAGTTATATTTCAAATGCAGCATTCAACAAGAATTTTTTTTTAAAAAAACTAAATATCTCTTAATAATTCCACTTGGACTATGTATATAATTTTATGTGGAGTGTTTCAATAAACCATCTGGTATACCCTGAAATGCCCCAATTAAAATCAAACACAGACTGGAAATATTTCATAATATGTAGGTTTATTTTTTCCCTTGTGTTCATTATCTCTTCTTTGAGAAATGGCCTCTAATAAAGATATTCATTTGGCCTCAGGATATGTGTGTATTAAGGAAATAAAAACCCCGAGAGTTCTCCCTATTATATCCATAAGCTATTTGTCAAATATCCCCAGGGCCTTTCACACACTGGCCAGTGATTCTCAGCAATCACTACAGAAACGCCACGGAGTTTTGCAGCAGAACTTCAGGAGCTTTCTAAACGATCACATCTTTTAAGGCTTCCTTGTGCTTTATTGAAGGCTTCAGGGAAAATAAATATGTCTTCCTGGACCAGAACTTGAAATGACAGTGGGCTCAAGAGATTGGGGTTATCAAAACCAAAGTTCAGTGTTGTGACTTCTGCTTATTTGCAGAACTGTAGCCAAGGTGAAAGCTGTTGTTATTTTTACAATATTGAGTTGTGTGGAAGAAGAGTTCTTATCAGCGCAGCTTATTATTGTTCCGAATTTTAAATGTTGACCTTATTTTTTGATATCATCTCTGTCCTGTGAGTTCTTAGCTCGTAGATGATTGCTGGGAAGGCTCCTTGACCTCCTTCACATGTGTGATGATTAAGATTATTCCTTGTTTGTTTCAAAAGAAAAATTATGGAAAAGGAAACAGACATTACACCTATCAGAGAATGTTCCCAAGCACTCACTTTGAGTACAATCCCAGCATTTAGAGAATTCTCTTTGTTCCTTTGTACACCAGTGGATAACTGTATTATTGCTCTGGTGAGGATTTTGTTTATAAGGTACAAGGGAACATGATTATACAGAAATTTCACAGGTTTTTTTTTATAGAAGATCTGAGGATATAACACAGAAGACTATCATCCTGATAGAATAGGGAATTCGGGCTGTGCTGTTTATTGGGACAGCTCTATTATTTACTGTACATAATCAAGAAATTTTTAAATCATAACATGAATAAAAGAGAGAGCTAAGTATAAAGGTGAACTCTCTGAGTGATGGTTCTCGGGCATTTTCTTCCACTGTAGCACAGCCAAGGAAGACAAAGCAAGAGAGTAGAGAGCAGAATTTAGCTATTAGGCAGCAGTTTATCATGTCTTATGTCTAAAAGCTGCTTAGTATTAACTTCCACATTTGCTCAGTGTCATTATTTTTGTTAATGTCCTTCAAATGTACAGCACCAATCTGTGATACAGTTTCTGTTAAAAAGCATTCTACTTCTTTTTAATTATAAAATGCACAGAATGTTTCACGAGACCTGTATGTTGTTTGCAGGTGGGTAGGTGTATAAGCATGCATGTGCATGCATGTATGAGTGTGTGTGTGTGTGTGTGTGTGTGTGTGTGTGTGTGTGTGTGTGTGTGTATTGAGGGTGTATGAGCATTTGCATTATGTATGTATCTCGTGTCTTATTTGGAAGGCTCAGATTGTCCATGATGTTTCTTTGAAGTTGCTGTTCATAGTAAAAACATGTGTGTAGTTTATATTTTACAAATCATCATGTATTTGTAAATTAAAAAATGTTATTCTCTCACTACTTTTGAAGATAGAATTGTTCATAGCAAAAGATTTTGTGGGGTTTTTTTTTTTTGCTTTTTATTAAATACTACAGATCTAAGTGCAAATTCCAGTTATCAAACCGAGTTGACTTGTATTTTGAAGACAATTGTGGCCAAAGGCTTTTTACAAAAGAAATATGTAAGGGTGTATAGGAGCCATGCTACCCTATAGTACATCCACAGAAACCTGGCTTTCTCTTTAGTTGCTGCAGAATCAGGTTCCTAATTCTGAAAGAAATAAAATCTCTTTCATTCATGCTGGCTTGAGCACCACAGATTTTCAAGAAACTTCCTTTATGGAAAGTTTTATTCAGTCAGTATCACTACCTTAACAAAATATTCTCTGTGGCTTTCCTACAATTCTTGTTTTGTTGATTTGTTGTTTTACATTATTCCCAATCTACAACGGCAGCACTGGTGTGATTCATCAGTCCACTGGTATTGCATAGTGCAGTGGTATATTTTAAATTTTTTACAGGTATAAAATTGAATGAGTAAATATTCTATTTGAAAACAATTTTCCCAGTTCTTGGGAAATGCGATATCAAGATACCACCTGTCTCAAGAAATTAAACAAAACTATAATAAAAACAGAAAGAAAAAAATATAAGGCCTGTGTTGGGAACAGGAATGTTACTTCCCAGAATGATGCTGTTAGTCTTGGCCAGGTTGCATCATGATCCAGACTAATGGATACAGATCAGCATATGTAGGCATTCATGAAAATCTGAAGCTACTGCTAACACGTAATATTGGCCTCAGTAGTCACAGGGGCTATTAACTGTGACTTGTAAACAGGAGAATTATCCACTGGAAGCCACAAATTCATGGCAGGATACAGTCAGTCTGCAGGGAGGCCTCCACAGCAGTTACAGTGATTGCTGCAACCCCTCCATTTTCATAGCACTGCCCTGTTGCCTAGTAAATCAGCAAAACCACCAGCCAGACCATGCCCTTGGCAAAATAGGATGCAATGTGGCATAATTACAAAGGAAATGGTTGGAGAAAACTCTCCAGAGTCCTCTGAGCTCAGTGCCTCAGGGTGATTTCCGGCTGGCCTCTGATTGGATCCCAGGCACGTAGCATCATGCCTAGAGACTTCCTGATGTTTTCACTATCCAAAAACCATATTCTGAAATGTTAGCATCCCCTTGTAAAACAAAGGTTACATATAGTCAGTTATAAAATGCTGTTTAAAATAAAAAAAAATTATTGAAGAACTCACCTAATGGCTCTGGAATCCCTTATGCAACTAGGTTTCTACAAGATTTGCCCCCATCACTCATTTAGTCCACTATTATTTAAATGTGTATGATTTTCATGAGTTAGTCCTCATCCTGACTACTTGGAAATAATGCTGGCACTGCTACTCCTTGAGCATGTGAAAGGAAAAATGACTGCAGAACTGTGGTCTGCTCCTGTTGCACCTTGCCTCCACCAAAGTCAAGCTGACTTTCCCAAGGTTGGGTTTGTTGAGACTGCATAAGGTCTGAGGAAGGCTGGAACTCTTGGTACTAATATGTTAGGATCGTCACTGTCACTCCTAACAGCAGTCACAGAGGAACCTGACAGGCTATTCATCAAGGCAGATGATGCTTGAGTTGTTATCATTCACCTGATTTTCATCTAGCTACTTACTATGAACAAGATGTAAGCTCTGGGCTCAGAATTATCATACTTCCAGGTAAGGACTAGAAAGTACAGACTTTTCCCTTATCATAGAACCCAGGAGGTTGTAGTTTAATGGATATATTGGATTTTACTGAATAGAAGAGGTAAGGAGGGTCTTCCTAGGGGCAAAGTCTCAGATCACTGTATATAAGCCTGGTGAAAGATTAAGGCACATGATGTGCTAGGTAATGTAAATGTCACATCCAGTTTCAGGGTTTCCCTGTATATTATATACATAAGTATTGTATATAGCCCCCCAAATAATAACCATCAGACCAGAGTTTACATTCATTTCTTTCTCAAAAAATTTGTGATTGAGTGCTTATGGAAAAGTTATATTTTTCATACTTTTCACTATTCCATCTAAGAAGATTTTTAGACATTTGTCTTTCTCCATTATTCCCTTTCCACAGATCAACAACTCAGATATACTACACATGTGTACTGCACTGTAACTTTCAGATGCACTGTACATATATCATGCACTGTAGCTCTCGGATGCACTGCACATGTGTCCTGCGTTGTAACTTTTGGATGCACTATATGTTTGTTCTACACTGTAACTTGCAGATGCTCTATACATTTGTCCTGCTCTGTAACTCTTTGGAACCACAGCCTTTGTAAGACTTCAGCTTCTCTCCTCATCTCTCCAAGGCTGGGATTTGTAATGATGGCAAATGATGATATCCATTTCGATGAGAAATCATGACTTGGATAGTATCAGATGCTAGAACTATAAAGATTACTGTCATGGTGTTCCTT
This sequence comes from Peromyscus eremicus, assembly GCF_949786415.1. Lineage (NCBI taxonomy): Eukaryota > Metazoa > Chordata > Mammalia > Rodentia > Cricetidae > Peromyscus > Peromyscus eremicus. Next base: position 10,982,001 of record NC_081436.1, on the reverse strand, counting down.
TTCTAAGTAACTTCAATGACTAGTGGATGAGAAAAACAAGCAAACATCATTCTTGAAGAGAGTAGTAATTTCCATATGGTCAAGAGAGAAAAACAAGAAGGCCTGAAAATCTTCATCTTTGGCTGGAACAGTTAGAGAACAGTCCAGAAACTTCACAGACATGGTAGAAAGCTGCACACTTCAGTGCTCCCATGTAAGGAGATGAGGCAGTAGTCAGGGCTGGCAGTATAAGGATGTGCTTGGCAGATGGACAAAAGCTGAAGGGTGTGATAGGAAGAAAGAGCTTGTTGAAGTCAAAGGAGGTAAAGAAATATGGCTGTGAGGAGGCAAGGCTGGGCCAGTAAGGCACCATGCTGTAGACTGTAGCTGTGCGTTTTGTCATGGAAGCAGAGAGGAGTAGCACAACCAATTCTGTATTTTAGAGAGATCACTCATTGTTTTATTTCTTGTTCAGGTGACTAAGGAAATTTAAGTTTTTCTTCTTTATTCCTGCTAAGTACTACTGAATTCGCATGAAACAAAACTGTTGTGTACTCCTGGATATCTGGAAGGATGCTGTGTTTGTTCTCTTTCATGACTAACAAAATACTTCAAGCTTTGTAAACTATAGCAAGGAGATTTATTTAGCTCAAAGCAGTCGAAACTTTCAAGATTAGGCAACCTCATGTGTTTGGTCTTGGTGAGAGCCTTTCAGCGATGGCATCATGGCAGGACTGTGCAAGATGCAAAAAGCCACGGCGAGGGTGCGTATCATTTAATCATTTATAACAACCCTATTTCAAGAATTAACTTAGGATTCTATAGGTTATGCCAATCCTTCTAAAGTCAAACCTCCAATAACCTAACCAGCTCCCACTAGCATGCACCCACAAAGTGTTCACAGCACCTTCTGATATCACTCTACCAGAAGCCAGGTAAGAGACCCATGTGAACATATATATCCAAGCCATAGATGTCATCTGTGGAATGGCACACAACAGTGTCCAGTCTCTGTAGGATGTCACTGGCTTGTCTAGTTGGCTCAGGCTGCCATAACAAAATCCCATAGACTGATAGATGAAACACAAATATCTCCCACAGTTCCGGAAGAAGGAAAGTCTGAGACCAAGGTGCCAGCAGAGATCCTATCTGATGAGGATAGCTTTATGTGTTTTTCTCCTCCTTCTCTTATGAGGGCATTGATCCTGTCCTTCCTATCCAGGGCCTCAGCTAGATCCCAGAGGCCTACTTGGGGGTGAGGCTTTTAACATAGAATGTTGAAGAAGCTACAAGCGCTAAGTGTTCAGGCCTTCCAAATCCGTGTCCTTCTCCAATATAAAATATAATTATTAAATGCCAACTAGTCTACCCTGGTCAATCCAGATCTTTTTATTTTTTATATAATTTCAGTAGTATGTTATCATGAAGAAAAGAAATGCATGGGCTTTCTTCAGTTACCTCTACCTTAATGACCAACGTTAATCTGTTTGTTTATTTTAACTAGCTTACAAACTAACAAATTTCCTTAAGGCATTTTCATATATTCTCTCCCCATCCAGGCACCTCTCCTCCATCTCCCTGCCACATCCTTGCACCCATGCGCTGCCTCTTTCCACTCTTGTATAAGGTGTTCTCAGCAAGGCATCATTTAAACCAAACATAGCCAAGTGTCCATATCAAGGCAAAATTCTATAGCTGAGAACCTGTGAAAGCCATAGCTCTGTGCTTTCAAAGTGCAATTGTGAGCCAAGTATGGGATAGACTTTTCATTCCTAATAGACATTAGAAGGAAAAATGAGTAAGACTTACGAAATCAAATTTGATGAGATCTTAAAGCTCACAAATAATCAACTTTAATGAAGTACTCAGCCAGCTGAAGTGACAATGTCACGGCCACGTTCAGTGAACCACACTCTCAAGAGACAGCTTTTAGTGGAGGCCCTGGCTCCATTATGGCTCTTGGATGTGAGGGTTGTACCCTTGGTTCCCCGTTAACTTCTCTTCAGCCATTTTGATCAGGGGCTTCCCAAGCAATGGAAACAGAAATTCTGATGATCTCTGTGTTCCTTTGGGGCCATTTCACCCTTCTCTTGAAGAACTGTGCATGTTTGAAATCTGAGGGTTTTTATCAACCTTGCCTACAGATGTAAGGAATCTATCAACCATTTTCATCCTGTCCCGTTTTCATGACCCTCAGTTTAAACTGGCAGCGTTTCAAATGGGTGGTTAATTAGGTCTGTGGCTGACACCCCCATCCATCTTCTAATGCAGTGGTCCATCACTCACCAACTTATTGTTCTCTTATGAACACATTGTTTAATTATCTGTGATGCAGACAGGCTGAGCAGTTTCTGAATTTTCAGGTCCTAAGTCCTTTTGTGGACAGTGACGACTTTGATTCATTTCTTGCTTCCTGAATTTGATATAAGCCATCAGGAGGATGCAAGCCACTCTTTTATCACTTGGGGGAGGAACGTCCTTATTAACTACCATCACCCTCATACTTACAAAAACACGGCATCACAAAGACAGTGCAGCCAAGTTCTTTCCCACTTACTCCACTGCTCAGATGAACAGAAGTTTGTTAGCTCCTAGATCCAGAGGTTAGGAAGCCAAGTTTTTAGGACTAGGATATAGTGACAATCTTTTTGTTGTTCCATCCCCTAACTATACAACAGAGAGTAAGAACAGAGGAGACATGTTAATCCCTTTCTATGGAACATACCCCCATCAGTAATGACCCCCTCCTACTCACAGTGATGTTAGTCCCTTTGCTCTGACCCAGTGACTGATCACCTCTCCAGAGTTTTCAAATTTTCAACATTGTTGAATTGGGCCTGATTGTCTAATATATGACTTTTAGATAAAAGGCAGAAACAACTGTAAGGAAAATGAAAGTTTAAAAATATGCTTAAAAGAGAGTTGTTTAAATTAGGGATAACAGATAAGGTTAACGTCTAATATGCAAAGATCTAATATAAACAGATGAGGAAAGTTAATCCAGGGATCCAGGCTAGAGTAAGAGGGTACTGAATAATAGTAAAAAAAAAAAAAAAAAAAACTTTATTTTTAAATCTCTGGTGATGATGATAAGGAAATTACAGTTAGCAAACTGACAAAAGAGAATAGAAAAGAGAGTTGAGGGAGGAGAGAAAATAAAAATTCTTCAGTGTTTGAGGGACAGACAGAACCTGGTTGTGTGTGTGTGTGTGTGTGTGTGTGTACGTACTATTATTTGCATATTTTAAGAGGCCATTCATGAATTAAGCACATACATATTAACAATATCTACACTCTTTGAAGATCACTCTTGCTCTTCACCCCATTCTCCTGTTCTTCGCCTTGTGACTTATGCTATTGTGGACCCTGCTCAGTAGCTCTTACCCCTTCCAGACCTCCAAAGAGGATTTAGCCAGGATCCTGTTACATTTGCAAATGCCATCTTCAGGACCTAAGTACATCTTAACAGCATTGACAGTTCCATTATCACAGCTTGACCATGCCAGGCTTTATAGCACTGCTAAGTAATCTGTGTCAATTTTTGCTCTTGAGAATAAAGGATAAAATATCTCTTAAGATAAAAGGAAATCTCTATCTTTAAAAAAAAGCTACCCTCAAACACACACACACACACACACACACACATAGTATCTTATCTTTAAAACACTGCTAAGTTGTAATATTTTATTCACAAGACAAATTTTTTCCAATATTCTGTTTCTTTCTTTAGTAACTTTGCTGTGGAAACCAGTTCTGTTTAGGCCAAACCATTCTAGGAAACATAAAAGGGATCTTTGCATGTCTGCCTGCTCATGAATTCGTGTAGCATTAAGGGAAGTGCACAGATCTGATGGCTAACACTCGGGAGCCTCTGGATGCTCAGCAATGAGCTTCCTCTGATCTGAGATGTAAATTAGGCTTCCTGCTAATAATATATTGACTTCAGCACACATAACAACTATTAAAATCTTTTTATACATCTGTAAAATTCCCTGCTCTGGAAAAGCATCAAAAGCAGATGAAAGTATTGAACAGTTTGAATAGTCTTGTCAACAATTTAGTATATTTGATGTGATTTTTTCCTTGCAATGAACTCTCTGATGCTATTTCATTATAGAGCTTCATTTGGCTTCAATAATTTCTCAAATATCACAGCAGTCAACAAGTCAACACACATCTATATCACCAGCATAATGTGTGAGTCTCTCTCTCTCTCTGTTTTTTTCTCTGTCCCTGTCTGTGTGTGAGGGAGAAAGTCAGTGAATGTGTGTGTGTGGTGTGTGTGTGTGTGTGTGTGTGTGTGTGTGTGTGTGTGTGTGTGTGCGAGAGAGAGAGAGAGAGAGAGAGAGAGAGAGAGAGAGAGAGAGAGAGAGAGAGAGAGAGAATAGGGGTTGAAGGAAAAGAAAATCAACATAAGGAATTATACTATTGCTTATTGTAGATAATTGGCAATAGTATCACACAGCTTATTTCCCAGGATGGTGCAGGGCAGTATCCTGTGTTAGAATTTCTGGTATACAAGGACACTTTCCATCAATTCAGGTGTGTTTAATAAAATTCTAAAGTCCCACAATGTGATTTTGATAGGCACTGTGCTTTGAGAGGTATTGTATCTAACACATTAAATTGATATCACTGTGAAGGAATAACAATGATACATTAAGTCATTAGTCCTTCAGGAATCTGACTTTTCAATTTACTACCTACTTGGACTGAACACAACATGTCTTCATAAAATGTCAAAATCCTCTTGGTCCTCTGTTAGTATACAGAGCCAACATTCATATTTAAGAATATGTATGCATCCTTCACAGTCTTACTTGTTATTGGGGTGATTAATGTCCTGTAGGAACAGAAATAAATTTGAATCAGATGAGGAAATACGTTCATGTGACAGCAACAAGAAGAATAGGATGACTTTTAAAGGAAGTTATTGCAAATGATGGTGAGCATGATGAAGGAACGCTTAGCTTTATAAAACATTATTGCAATTTCTGTTATGTATAGTTCTTATAAAATATTCAACTTGGAAAAGAGAAAGTAGATTTTTGTTTTAAAGAAGACACCGCTACTGTGTATACATAATACTTTTTAAAATTAGTATACTCTCATACTATTTCTTTTGTAAATTTCTTTGAGAATTTTATATAAGTATACAAAGAGATATGATCATATCAACATACAATTGCCTGCTTCTCCCCAACACACCCTCTTACTTTTCTTCTTCTTCTTCTTCTTCTTCTTCTTCTTCTTCTTCTTCTTCTTCTTCTTCTTCTTCTTCTTCTTCTTCTTCTCCTCCTCCTCCTCCTCCTCCTCCTCCTCCTCCTCCTCCTCCTCCTCCTCCTCTTCCTTATTTTCCTTATTCTCTTCCACCTCCCTCACCTCCCTCACCTCCCTCACCTCCCTCACCTCCTTGTCCCTCCTTCATAACCCAACAAGTCCAACTGCTCCTGCTCATATGCAGCTAGATGTGGGACTATCTACTATAGTATGAGAAACCAACCAGTGGCCAAACCACTGAAAAAGAGTATCAGCTGTCGACAATGCCTCGGTTAGGAGTGGGGTTTGTGAGCTTCTCATCCATCCAAGCCATGTAACTGTGATTGGCTTGACCTTTCTTGGATCTTGTGCAAGTAATGAGAGCTTCTGATGAGTTCTTGAATGCAACAGTCACGGCATGTTCAGCAAACAGCATTTCAAAGCCCCCTTCCAATCCTCTGACTTTTACAATTTTTCAGTCCCCTCTTCCATGATGCTCCTTGCTACTTGAGCCTTGTCAGAGGTAAGGGTATGATGAACATGTAATATTTAGGGCGTGTAATGTTTAAGGTGAACATGAATAGTCATGTATTATTAGCACTTTGATCAGTTAAGAGTCTCTCTGTGTTGACTGCTGCCCACTGCAAAAGATAGGAGAAAGAAAGAGTAGGCCAGCCAATAACTCAGTTCAGTTTTAGACCTTAGAAAGAACATGAAGCGTTGGGAGAAGGCTAAAAAACTGCTCCTTCATGGCTTGACTATTAGGCCTCTTTTTGTCCTGCTTTGTCCTATAGTCTCTCTCCGTGGAGTAGAATTATCTTTGTTAATCTGTCCAGTGTCTTCCCACCGAGATACCAGAACTCTTCACTACATTTCTGTCATATCTCATCTTGGTTTCCTCTGGTGTGTGTCTAGCTCAAGTCTTGAAATGCCACAAAGTAAAGTAGTACTTCTTGGCAAATTTATGTTCATGTAAAAGAACTTAAAGCTCACTGCAGTCCCCAAAGACTGTTGGCTTGTACTGCCTGCCAGAGAGTCCAGGGCAGAGACCGGAACTCCTGATGCATTTGCCTGAGTGGGAACAGTGGCTTGAGTTGTGCTGCAGCTCAGAATTTGTTGGCCTGCATTGTTCATTTTTCCTGTTATAATATCCATATTTCCATCTAAAAGCATGTAAAGCCCTACCCCCAGGAAATCAGTGAGCATATATTTCATCGTGAAGTGACATTTTATGAATTCTGCTTGCCCTTGTTCTCATGCATGCCCACTTCATAACAATGAGAGCCTCCTCTGCCTATCAGTATACAAAATTAAGTTTACTTCTCCTCTACTATCATGGTCACGACAGTGAAAAAGCCAAATGACATTTGAGGTTTTTCAACTCTTCTTTATTTTATTATGAAGTCTTGATCCACACTACTGGCATTTGACCTTTGAATCTGATGAAGATGCATATGAAAGATATGAACAGGCGTGAACTCTGTAACCCCTTTGTTCAAAAGAAATAAATATGAACATGGGTCTTGATATTGCTTGTTGTAATTATGGCTTGATTTTTAATCTCGGCTAGTAAAGAACAATAGTTCTTGTGCTCTTCATTTTTAAATAAATTATAAGTGAAATTTTGATCTTAGTTTGTAACTCTGGGAAAATTAGGTCTCACTAGTCATAGGATTTATATCTGTGATGTTTACCACTTGTAAACTATAGTAATGATTCTGCAATCATCTAATTACTACTTAGGTAAACTGCCCTTATAGTAATTTATTGTGCTCATTCATATTGCATGAAACTTGTTTTTATTTTGTGGTGGTTCTTGTTTTTCATATTGAAAAGGTGGAAAAACCTTGGATAGAACTTAGGTTAGCCACCTAACATAAATCAAAGCTCCATTCTTCAGTCTGAAGGCACCTGCCCCCACCTCCATTCTCAGTGACCCTGGGAATGTAATCTTTTCAGAGTGAACCTTGAATCTGGTCTAGACAGTATGTAACTTATGAAATGTGGAAGGGTGAGGTGTCCAGGGAAAGAGGCAAATCCTGCAGAAATGAGCTTCACAATAATGCATTTTCTTCCTTGGAATCTCAGTTCAGGTAGACTGTGACCTTTTTCCTATTTGATAAGAAAGCTGTTGCTCACATTTGAACGCTACTCATCCCTTTCAATATGCAAGCCTTGTAGCCGTAACCCAAGATTATAATACTTCTGTTTTTTTTTTTTCATTTATTTACCCCTTAAGTTGGGAATCTGGGTAGAAAAAAGGTCTATTAAAGTCAAGCCAGGAAAGCAATAAATGAGAGGGTCTGCTGCCTTTCTTAATAGTTGGAGATCTGATCCCTACGTATTCACCACAAAGAAATATTTTAGCCTTCCTTGCTAATGAGGATTTCTGAGACTAGTACTATACTGAAAGAAAAAGAAAAAAGTTTAATAATAATAATGATAATAATAAAAACATAAGCAGGAGACTCAGAGAGTGAACCCCACAGACACTGTTAAAAGGAAGCCATGAGCTCATTTACAGAGTCACTGTAAGGAGTCAGTGAAAGTAGTGAAGGGCAAGAGCACCATATTTGCACTTACTGGTCTTGATACGCCCATTTGTTTATACTTTTGAACAGTTTAATCCAATCAGCTCCAATAAAAGAAACTGAAACTATATTCCACATAGCATTCAATAATACAGGTGTGGTAAATATTGGTTTAAATCTGTTACTTTACTCCTTCATTAAAATCTAAAAATAACTTTCAGAAATACTGATTCCATCTCTTGGCCCATTTAAGGTTTCCTATAAACTCTGTCTGCTTCCTCCCTAGAACTTTAAACTTTAATCCAGGGTCCAGAATAATGCAATTCTCACTCATGTATTCTCTTTCTTCTCTCTCTCTTCTCTCTCTCCTCTCTCTCTCTCTCTCTCTCTCTCTCTCTCTCTCTCTCTCTCTCTCTCTCTATCTCTCTCTATCTCTCCTCCATCCACTCTGTCCTCTTTGCTCTTTGTGTCTTCCTATCTGCAATTCTTGAGAGAGAATGAACTGACTTGTGATAACTGGTAATCTGGCACTGTGAGGCAGGCTGATGTTGCCAGGAATACCTGAATACTCGATCCTGCTGCTTCCATAGAAAGTCACTCTGGAGTTGGAAGACAGAGTGAGCTAGGATTTAGCCTCTTCTGCATCTTTTATTCTCCTGTAGACATATTTATGTAATTACCTATAGATAACTCTATTTGCTATCATTGCACTGTGACCGCTCAGCTGAAATCATTACCACGTCATAATAATTCATTAAAGTGTACTCAAGCTTTTATAACTATATTTATGATTGGAAATGATTCATGTTTATTGTGGGAAACTGGGAAAGCAATGAAGAAATTACAAATGAGCCACAGTCCCAGAATAGACCTGCATGGGCTCCATCCTTGTGTGGAGTCAGCACAGTGAGATGAATGGCCCTAACTATGCACCCTGAGCCATGTTCCCTCCAGGCCAGCAGCATCTGTAACATGCTGTGCTGTCTTTAGTTTCTATAATGAAGAGAGAAGATAGACGGCCTACCTATCCTTTTTCAAACTAAGTATACTCACATTCTCATTATTTTCTACTACTGCCTGTGATTGTTCTGGGCGCCTGGTTAGGTGAGTTTAGGGTGTCCTGTGGAAACAACATGTCTACATGGAGACCATTGACTCTGTTCTGTGTTTAGAGTGATTAGACAAGAATTGAGTGAAGTGGGAAGTGACAGTACGAAAGAGAAATCTCATCTCGTGTTTTGGATGACAATCTATGAATTAAAACTCATTAGATGATATGAGTAAAGTTTATTTTAAGAAGTAATCTTCTGGCTACAAAAATAGAAATAAATCACATAAAAGTAGAGCTGGTTTTTTCCAGCCTGTTGTGTGTAGGTTTTGTCTTGTTTGCTTGCATTTTCTAGCAGTTCTATTAATACATGTAATATTATATCTATACACATTTCACTTATAAAATGAAAAATGAAACTACCTTTTAGGTTGTATATAAATTCAAATGATCATAGTCCTAAAAGACTTAAACATGAGGTAAAATCTTCACTTTTCTGTGTAAATTTTTCTAAAAGCATTCTTGCAAATTGGGGAATCAAGCAAAAATGAATAAATGAATAAATATATAAATAGGCAATCCCTCATTACAGACACCTTTTAAAAATAAAGCATGTAGCCTGGAAAGGGAAAATCTCATGGAGTGCCACCAAAGACAAAGACTTAAAGGCATCTAAGGAACTTCCCCAGGGATGAGTCCCCAAGTTGATTATCCAGTACCAAGTGGAGAGTCTTAAAATCATATACAAAAAAGTAACACAAAATGAACTGAGAAGGTTGTATTTATATATTTACAGATGTGTGTGTGTGTGTGTGTGTTTAACAATAACAGAGAAAGAGGCCATGATTTCAAGAGGGCGCAAGGTGAGTGGTACATGGGAGAGATGAATGAGAGGAAAGGGAATGAAGAAATTTATGTGATTACATTTTCATTTTTAAGAAACAATACAAGTGAATATATAAATAAAAACACTAATGTGGCCTACATTAAGTAGGCTAGATGTAGTACTAGTAACAGTACCTGGAATAAATAAGAATAAAGAAAAGAATAAACTTCAGAATATTGCAACTCGGAGGGAAGGAACCCATCTGCTGTTTATGTCACAAATGCTAGTCTGTGCAGATAAACAAATTGCTCTCTAGTGTTTGAGTCTTCCATCTGCTCCCTTACTAAACTGGGCCAGTCATCACAAAGCAGAGTGCTTGGACCGCATTCTTAGCCACACAGCTGCCCTCGCTGAGGACTCACCACTGGATTGGCCGTTTCTGATCTTGGCACCACTTTAATACAGTTGCTGGCTTGGCTCTTTAATATCACACCTTAAAATATTGCCTTTGACCTGCGTGTATTGACGTTGAAATCTGCTAGGTTTCTATGGGAAAATGTTGCATACCTCCTCACAACAAATGGACACTTTCAACCCAGTACGCTGTCTTTTGCCTTAGTCCTGGGAAGTCGAAGTCAAATTATTTTAGTAACTACTCTGCCAACCAATAGCATCTCCTTCTTTGCTTCATTGATTGTTTAGCTTTGACATTTGAATGGAATCTCACCTGTCCTAACCACTATATTTTAAGTAACCAGACAGCCTTCTCTTGCCTTAGAAGGTAGACGCTACAAGAAAACAATCTTATGGGCAAATGCCGTGAATTATCTCTTTGTTTTCTTGAACAAAGCTGATCCCATCACCCTGCATGTGGTGGTTTTGATAGATATGGCCCTCATAGACACACATGTTTGATTGCTTGGCCCATAGGGAGTGGCACTATTAGGAGGTGTGTTGTTGTGGGAGTAAGTGCTGCCTTGTTAAAAGAAGTACGCTGCTGTGGAGGTGGGTTTTAAGGCATTATGTGCTCAAGCTATGTCCAGTGTGGGCCACAGACTCCTTCTGCTATCTGCAGATCATGATGTAGAATGCTCAACTCCTTCTCCAGCACCATGGCCGCCTGCATACAGCTATGCTTCCTGCCATAATGATAATGGACTAAACCTCTGAAACTGTGAGCCACCTCCAATTAAATGTTTTCATGTATAAGAGTTGCCGTGTCATGGTGTCTCTTCACAGCAGTAGAAACCCTAACTAAGGCACTTTAAAACCATTGCTAACTTTCTTATTTGAACAATCACATTGGAGATTCTGTTTTTAAAACTTAAAATTTTATTTTCATGTAGTAGTTCTGTTTACAGGAATATTTCCACCCTGCAAATGCATCAAAGTTTATAGATTTGAAATCAGTTACTTTTTTTTTTTTTTTTTTTTTTTTTTTTTTTTTTTTTTTTTTGGAGACAGGGTTTCTCTGTGTAGTTTTGTACCTTTCCTGGAACTCACTTTGTAGACCAGGCTAGCCTCGAACTCACAGAGATCCACCTGCCTCTGCCTCCCGAGTGCTGGGATTAAAGGCGTGCATCACCACCACCTGGCTTGAAAACAGTTCTTAATAAGCCTCAGAAGCTGATTCACCAATATTGAGATTTACTCCAAATTTTTGTAACTAGGTATCGCTGTTTCTATCTCTCTGTCTTTGTCTCTATCTCTGTGTGTGTATCTGCACATCAGTAGACTAGACTGCCTGTCCGTCAAGCTTTGGGGAGCCTCCTGTCTCTGCACTCCCATCATTAGGTTACAGACGTTGCTACTGCTCCTGAAATTCAGGTGGGCCCTAGGAATCTATCCTCAGGCATTCATGCTTATATGGCAGGCATGTCACCAACTAACCATCTCTCCAGCCTCAAGATTTTGAGAATTTTTTCTTGATAGAATTCATGCTAGGAAAGGACTTCACATTATCTAGCTGGAGTTCATTATTTACAGTAAATATATTAAAATTTGTAAAATTAACTTTTAAACTTTAGTCTTCTTGAAACCGTCAGAAACATCCTCCCTTACAGGAATTCGAGATCAGAAACATCCTCCCTTACAGGGATTCGAGATTCGGTCCCTCTACATCCTTCCCTCTGTCTTATAAATCTTGAAAGAAAAAATAATTATGTCACTGTTTGTGGGGTGTGTGTGTGTGTGTGTGTGTGTGTGTGTGTGTGTGTGAGAGAGAGAGAGAGAGAGAGAGAGAGAGAGAGAGAGAGAGAGAGAGAGAGAGAGACTCTCCTTTACTTAATTCTTTTTCCTAGAGACTTTTATTGATGGAATTTGTTTTTTAGCCATTTCGTGTGTATGTATAGTACATTCTGTTTACTCCCCCACCCCTTTTATTGCCCTCCCACCTCTGTTACTCCCCCATTACATGTGTTTTTTCTACACGTGTGCCTTTTTGTTATTTTGTTACACTCTGGTTTTAACCAGGACCATCTCTATGGCCACTAACTAACGAGTCTGGTGGGTACGCTGTTTGATATGTGACTGGAGGTAATGGTTGTCCTTCCCTCAGAGTCTAGCAGTTGCCAATAGTTCAGAAAGGGGGTATATAGTCCTATGAAAACCTCTCTGATTGATTCTCTGTTGACACATCCATTCTTGGACCATCCCAGAGCAGGTATCCCTTGCTTTGTGTGTGCAATGGCTGCGTCACGTGCGAAAGATAACATTCTATATTTCTTCTCTCTGTCTTCTGGCTCCTACATTCTTTCAGCTCTCCTGAAATGGTTTCTAAGCCTTAGAGAAGGTAGCATAAATGTTCTGTTCAGAATATACCACTAAATTGACATTTATTCTAAGCATCTCGAACGTCTACCAGTCTCTGCATTTATTTCCATTCACTGAAAAGACTAGCATTTCTGATAGATAAAGGATTGGAATAACATTTGTCTGTAAGTATACATATTTAGACTGAAGTTTGGTGCCATGTCAACTTAGGAAAAGCAACATAGTACCGTCCTACCCTAGGATCTATGACTTTCCTAGCCAGACTAAGTTAACAGTATCGAACAAACATCTATTCCCTCCTGTGTTGTGGGCCTCAAATCCAATCTGAGATTGGTTAGTTACTCCAATAACGGTCATTTCTTTATTGAACCAGTGAGCAAAGCAGGCCTGGCAGCTCGCCTTTGTACTTCATAGGGTTCGCAGCTGGGTAACTTAATGTATACTATCAAAATCAATGCTTTCAAAAGTTTTGAAGTTTATATCTACTACAGTGCTAGAATAACAAAAATCATGGCAGGAAGTAAGTACTCATGGTCCAGTAAAGAAGTTGAGTTCTTCATCCTGCCTGTATGGTAATCAGAGAGGCTAGACTGGCGGCTGCAATGCTCTTCATTAGCTGTTGTTGGATCTTATCAGAACAGTACATTTCTTTTAAGACTGGCTGCACAAAGTGCTCACCTTGCTTTACCCCAAGGTGAGCGTCTCATCTGCAGCCTTGGATGGACAGCACAGTCTTCTGTGGATGGGGTACGCCTGGAAGAAAACACATATAAACAACTTAACTCCTCTTTGTTATTGCAAGGGAAGATCCAAATCAGTTTAAAAATATAAGTAGGTCAGCTTCTTGGTATTCTGTGGAAGCAGTGACCCCTTTCTTAAATTTACATAAGACCTTTAGTGGAATTTGATAGGCATCAGGAAAAATAAAAAAAAGCATGTGATAAAAGAACAATGAAACACAATAAAGCCCCAAAGCAATGTAACTCTTGGAATCAGGTGCTTCCAGGATAACAAGCAAGCATATTATTTTTCAGGAGATGAAGAGATTAGCCTTCTCATTGTGATATCAAGAAAATGAAAGCAAGACATTATCATAAGCAAGTGATAGAATGGAAAATGGTAGAAAGAGTAAGGGGCTTCTGTATCATTTGAAGATTCTATTATATTTTCAGTCAGTCAGAAAGTGATTTGTATTATACAAAAATGTATCACTAATATAGTCACCATGGTGATAGTTTAAACTTTTAGGTTTCTTTCCTTGTAATGAATTATAAAGTATCTGAAATATGTTGTTATATTTTATAGTCATACATATTAATTTCATTGTATTAATAAATATACCTAATAAGTTTTGCATATAAATGTAATTCATATTAATTTTAAGAATTTTTCTTGATAATACACCATATGGCAGGCTATTTGGGGCCAACATAATCTTAATCTCGTAAAGATGCCATCCAAACACCTAGCTGGTTCGGCCATTTCCTCGGAGTTTTCTTTGACAGTCACACATCCACATCCTTGTGGCTTAACTTGAGTAAGTCACAGATGCTCATGACTGAACTGACAGACTACACGAGAGATTTGGTTTTTGGTGTTGTAGTGATGCTTTTATTATGATGTCATAATACACCTTGACCCAGAATGATCCCTTTACTAAAACGATCTGAATTAAAATGATTTCCTTGCTGCTTCTTTCATTGCTCCCCATGGGACCTTGCAGGCAGCAGCAGTTCTAACTGTTTCTTTAACCATTCTCAACTTTATATCTTCACTTTACAGAAAAAAATCTTAATGCAAATATATTTGTAAAGCAAAGTTTGGAAAATTAGCTCATCAATTCAATTTGGTAAGGATATTGCCCATTTTATGAGTAATTGTTCAGCTCAGAGAGCTATTAAACAGAGCAACTGGACACCCTAGTGCCTTTTGAAAAATCTTATGAGAGAATAAGTTCTATGGCTTATACAAAGGACATATTTAAATCCAAAACCAGTGTATTCTCATTTGTTTTATGACTTTAAAAATGAGTGTGCTAATATTTTTTCCTATGGTGAACAGAGGTTTCTGTAATCTAGTCACTGACTTTTAATGGACACATCTACTTAGAGCGACTAGCTTTGTGGTGCATGTTCAAGATCCGTGCCTTCTAAAACAGTGGTCACTAGCCAGACTTGACAGTTAAACCATTAAATGGCTAGTTTGAATTGAAAAGTTCTGGATTTAAAGACAGTATAAAATATGTTTAAAATTGCATTGAATTTTGTATTGACTTCAGGTTGATTTGAGAACATGTGGGGTTAAAATATATTATTATAGTTTACTTCATCTGAGTTACACTCCTTTTAAAATTAGAGACACTAAAATATTGGAAAGTTCAAGTTACATATGTAGCTCCCATCTATGTTCACATTAATATTTAATTGAGGTCCACTGGTCTAGATATCAATTTTATGATTTAATGTACTAGACAGATATCTTCCACTCGTGTGTGTGTGTGTGTGTGTGTGTGTGTGTGTGTGTGTGTGTGTGTGCATGTGAGCATGTGAATTCATGTGTACACATGGGTGTGTGTGGTTCTGGAGGCCAGAAGTAAAGTTTGGGAGCCCTCCTCACTTGCTCTCTGCCCTATTTTTTGAAACTTGGTCTTTCAGTGAGCCTGGGTCTCTCTAATTCAGCTCTATTAGAAAGCTAGTAATCCCCAGGGGTTGGCCAGTCTCTACCTGCCCAGCACAGGAACACACCACTGTGTCCATCTCTGGGTGTGATCGCCAGAGATTCAACTGAAGTCCTCATGTTTGCGTGCTGCTGCATTTTAATTCCTGAGCCATCTCTACAACCCACCTATAAAGAAGATATTTAAATAAACACAATTATCATTTATGAAAGACTACATAAGCACTAGCATATCATTACTGATTTAATGTCTAATTAAAACATAAATATTCTGGTGTCTGAGTTTTGTTTATATGCCATATCATTGTCTGACAGTCCAGAAACATTTTCTTTTCTTTAAAAAAACAAAAGAACAAGATTAGTAAACTATATATTAGAATTATCCTTTCAATGCACATTATTTGCACAGTGTGTTCTGTGTACTGTAGTCTGTGGATTTTTTGGACTATAGTGTGAACTAATTTTAGTTTGTATGTCTTGTACATAGCCTTCGTGTTTACTGTCTTTTTTACCTAGAGTCTCCAAGACAATGTAAGAACTTAGTGCAGCCAACTATATGATCAGTAGTTCCTGAGGAAATGAACTCAGGTGAGCTATACTAGGACAGGGAAAACCTGGTCTTGGAAACTCATCTCAAGAGTTGTGACAACCCAGTATAAGACTTACTGTAAGGACAGCCAGAAGGGCCCCTTGTGCAAAGTACTAGCTCGAGGACCATACCCAAGTTCCAAAATTCAGTGTGCCTGTCAGTGATCACCAGGAAGCCTGACCCTTGATCTACATTTAATATTCTTATTAGAGCATAGGTTTTTAAGGGTGCAAAAAAAGTCATGGTGATAAAAATCATTTTTATTTTAGCCATCAAATGTATTATCCTTTCTGTGGAGCTATGGCCAATAGTCATGTGACTATACTATCAATTAGATAATAAAAACTAAACAGGTTTCAAGTACATCACTTACCAAAAAAATGAATATAAGACACATATCTGGGATAAATTTGGCACAGAAAAATAAGTACAGTGTGGAATCACACATTTGTGGAAACAGAAAATGTTGGCTCTGTGGTACAGGGAGTCACAGCTACTAATGGCAGAAAGCAGGTAGAGCCAAGGCTGGTCAAGAGCTGGTCAAGGACTACTGTTAGGCTAGCTATAGAGAACTACAACAAAATGTATGTTTCAATTGGCTATGTTTTTAAGGCTAAAGAAAGGAGTTTGAGTATTTTCATGAGAAAGTAGTGAGTGAGAAATGTTTGAGGAGTTCGATGCCATGGCTTAAGTGAGAAATGTTTCCCATGAGCTTGAGGCTGTGTACAGGTGGTACCCAGTTGGTGATGCTGTTTGCGGGAGGTTATCACACCTTCGGGCGGTGCATCCTTGCTGGAGGAAGCACATCCCTGGGAATAGGCTCTGTGGGTCTGCAGCCTCAGCCCACTTCCATTTTGTTTTCTGCTTCCTGTATGTGGCTAAAGATGTGATCTCTTGGATTCCTGCTCTGATTGGCTGCTCCCTTGCCCCTTCCCCCACCATTGTACAGTCTCCCACAGGATCCATGAGCCAAAGTAAACTCTTTCTTCTATAAGTTGTCTTTCATCATGGTATTTTATCACAACAGCAAAAAAGTAACTAAGGCAATGGGTATTTAACTGATTTAACCTCATGTAATGTTTATATGTGTTGAGTATCACATTCAACCCTATAAATATTCACAGTTTTTCTAAATCCACAAAAATAAACAAACACCTTATGAAAGAAAATTTAAAAGCATGTGGAATAATTTCTGTGCTTGACTCTTTAGTTTTTATAAGTAAACATTATTCTGTATAGTAGTTTTCAACATTATCCGATCATGATATAACAACACAGGTATAAACACACAGTTATACTGAGTTGGCAAACTGATAATTTCTGTCTCTTCTATCTGATTGCATTTTCTAGTCATGATCCATTAAGCATACCCCCAAACCCCATTAAAAACTTGATTTATTTGAAAACTAAACCCACACTTTACACTTTGTGGATATCAGGCAGCAGGAACCATGGGCAAGCTTGAAGTTCAGCAGCAAGGGGCAGATAGAAGTCTTGCCTGTGAGCTCCAGTCACCCTAGCCATAGCCAGGGGTGGAGATCAGAAGACTGGGAGAAATCTCTGTCTGCTTCTCAAGTTGAACGTAATTAGGATGCAGTCGTCTTCTACCCAGTAAACTTTCTCCTATAAATCTGAAAGATCTCCCACAGATGGGAGATTAGACGATGTTTATTCTTCTATAGTCAGAAAACGCGATGACAAAATCAAATCCCCATGGAACAGACTACAGCTGAAAGTGTAATACAAAAAGTCAGCTAAACTGAATGAATCATATACTGGATAACTTGGGGCATTCTGGAGTTAACCAAAGAGGAAGACATAACTTCAGTTAAAGTGAACACAAACTAACAACATGCTGAATGATAATGTACTCGGTCTGGGACATCCAAATGGAATTATTTTTCTCCCCACCTTTCCATTCTCGTTCTTGGTGAGAAAATACACATTCATTTTGGCACCTCCACCCCCAACTCCACCCCTATTGTCCTTGGTACTCTTCTCTTGGGGAGCAGGCTTTGCTTCTTTCCAGCTGGAGAAATCTTCCTTCTCTGGCAAGTCAGTGTGGTAAGGGCAGCCTCGTTCTGGCATTGTACAGGCCATGTCTTCTTTCTCTCCCAGAGCCTTTCTTCTCTTTTTCAACTGTTAACCTCTGGCCTGAAAACTTGAGTGCCTCCTCCTGCAAATTCTTCCTTAAGGGATTTTCTTTTTTGCAGTTAATCCATGGTGCAAAAACAGGCTGTGTCTGCACATTTGATGGTAGTCCTTTGCTAAATCTTTCCCCCTGCCCCTGAGATACCTGAACTGTAGCACATTGGTTGAGATTTAAAGGGCAACCTTTACCACTTCCCCAGTGTGCTCCTGGAGTTCTGCTGCTTTAATTTTGAGGAGGAAGTTTTAGCTGTGAGCATCAATCAACCAGAGAAGCTTGTGGAACTTGTGTACCTTGAGAGGGACAGGCAAATAGTGGCAAGCCTGTGAGCTCCAACTATATCCCCAACCAATGGAGAAGGGTGGTGGCTTAGGGCTGGCTAGAGTACTGTCTCCTCTTAGGTTTAGTTGGTAGAGGACTCAAAATGACCTGTAATATTTCCAGTGGTCTTTCTTTGATGATAATCTTGCCTGATATATAACTGGAATCTAAAGGAATTAACTTCTCTCTGTATACATTGTCGCAAATGTGTATAAGAAAGTATAGATTTGTATATTCAAGACACATTGCCTATCTTTCACTCTATGCCCAGTTGTTCACTCAAATATATTTGGTTAAGCCAGTAAAACAATAAAAAAAAAAATATTTTTGTGCATGCTTGTAGCTTGAGTTTTCCTGCCTGGCCCACAGTCAGGACAAATCTCTCTCACCCGCCAGTCCCACAGCCGCTCAGACCCAACCAAGTAAACACAGAGACTTAAGTTGGTTACAAACTGTATGGCCATGGCAGGCTTCTTGCTAACTGTTCTTACAGCAAAAATTAATCCATTTCCATTAATCTATACCTTGCCACATGGCTTGTGGCTTACCAGCATCTTCACATGCTGTTTGTCATCATGGCGGCTGGCAGTGTCTCTCTGACTCAGCCTTCCACTTCCCAGCTTTATTCTCCTCCTTGTCCCGCCTACACTTCCTGCCTAGCCAATGGCCAATCAGTGTTTTATTTATTGACTAATCAGCAACACATTTGCCATACAGAACATCCTACAGCACATGCTGGAGCACAGTTAATATTAGCAAAGCTACACTAAAATTTCTAATGTGAACAACAAAGCCCTGCCTAGTAAAATTAGAAATATAACCTATGTAGATTGGTTCAGAGATAAGAACAGTGTATGCCCAACTGTATCAGCTGCATATTTTTAAAAAGACAGTAGAACTGGGTGGTAGTGGTACAAACCTTTAATCCCAGAACTCGGGAGGCTGAGGCAGGCAGATCTCTGAGTTCGAGGCCAGCCTGGTCTACAGAGTGAGTTCCAGGGCACACAGGGCTACACAAAGAAACCCTGTCTCAAAAAACAAACAGAAAAACAACAACAAAAAGGACAGCAGAAAGTGAAGTTACAACCCAAATCTAACTTTCACTTGTCAATAAAGATAAGCTGTTTTTAATCTTCCATCAGCATCATTGATGCACAAAATGCAAAGTAAGATACTTCAATGTCCTTCAACATATGTTGGTGGTAAACTGTAGATAAATTGTACCCAGAAGAAAAGATAAATTCTATATATATATAAAACACAAAAATACAGACTATAGATTTTAAAGATTTTTTTTAACTAAAAAGCTTGGCTTTATTTTAAAAATTATATCTTCCCTGACTCCTTCTAAGAGGACACATGCATACTCCTTCTAGAAGCCCATAGCCCACAGAGTGGTGATGATTCCATTGGTAGACTTGCTATTTCCAAGTCACACTATTCTCTTCAGAGAAGTCTACAACACAGCTGGCATCTGGAACAGATCAATCTTGTGTCTCATAGGATGCATGAAAGTAGAAGACAGACCAAGCCAGTTCTTGTGAGTGACATCTGGATATGGCTGAGTGTTGTTTTGTGACCAGAAGTGTGACTTTTGTGATTTGTTGCTTTGCTTATTAGAGTATTATCAACACATTAGGAATCAGCTTTCAGAGTTTCATTAATGTGTTCTTGAACTTGAGCAAATTTGGGTCTTACTAAACACATGGAATCATCTTGATGGAATACAGATGGTGTCTTCTCTTCAGATATTGGACCTATTTCTAACCTCTATTTCAGCAGTTTAGTTCTTCTGCAAATAAATAAAACACCCAAGTTAGAATTATACTCTACCTTCTCCAGAACATCTTCCGTGTATGGTTCAGAAAGGAAGTGTCCCTTATAAAAGCTCATGTACTGGGGCTGGGCCTTTATTTGGTGATATTATTTTAGAAGCTTCTGGAAATGTTAGAAGGTAGACCCAGCTGGAGGAAGTAGTTCACTGAGGACGTGGGTCTTGGGAGGTATTGTAAGGGCCAAAGTTTACCTGTAAGCCCCACTTGTCCAAGGACAGATACTTCCTGAAATTTCGGTGTGTATTATTTATGGGAGGTAACAAGCCACAT
The DNA here is from genome assembly GCF_949786415.1 of Peromyscus eremicus. NCBI lineage: Eukaryota > Metazoa > Chordata > Mammalia > Rodentia > Cricetidae > Peromyscus > Peromyscus eremicus. Next base: position 10,961,746 of record NC_081436.1, on the reverse strand, counting down.
GTTTTCGCTCCCCTAAACAAGCTTGATCCAACGACATTGGATGTGCTTGACCGGATGTAGGCGGGAGGTATATGGGCAGGAAATATGTCAGGGTATATGTTTGCCCTTAATTGGACCTGATTGGAAATAGGGTGGCCTTGTGGGTTTGCCTTTTTAAGCCTCTGTAAAACATGACTAAGTGACATTTTCTGGGAACCCAGGAATGGAGCTGGCCAGAGTCTACCATCTTGGCCAGCATTTAATTGAAGCTTGCTTTGAATTGGACTCAAAATTGTGGAACTGGTCTTTCTCTCATGATTCTCAGGTTTAACAGTATCCTATCCCTCTCTGCTTCCTACCTCTGTCCCTGCTTCTTGACCTATTGTGCCTCCCCCAACTATGGTCAGCTAAACCCTTTTAAACCATGGAGCAACGTAAGCCCTTCCTCAAGTGGTTTACCTAGGAATGGGCACATCTGCTAGAAGAATAAACAACACATTCTGCTTGGCATCTATTTGGTGGGCCTGAGACATGCAATCCTTCCAGCTGTGTATATCTTACATGTCAGTGTTTCCCATATAGGTAGGATATTGAAATATATTTTTAACACCATGCTTCATGGCTAAAGCCACCTATACTGCTTGTACATTTGAGGCTCATACTTTCTACAAGCCAATACAATTGTCTCTGTATCATAATCTTGAAAAAGAGAGTCCCTCAAAGAGCATGGGGTTGTCAGGTCACATGTTTACTAATCTCATGGCATTTAGTGAAATTTTCTTCTGCTTAGTTAATTCTGTCATCTCACTTTCGATCAGCCCCCAATTATGGGTCGCTCAGCACACTCTCTGTGACCATTGATGCCTCTGGTAACATTTGGTGATATAACGTTAATGTGCCCTCTTTATTATAATCTTGGAAAAATACTAAATAATGACTAGTAAGTACAGGCAAAATGAGGTTCTTAATTGTGATTAAATTACCTTAAAATATTTTATCTGCCATTGCTTATACAATTTCAACTCTGTTAAATTTATGAAAAGTCACATAAAGCCACAAGGCAAATAAAAGATTTTAGGAAAACCAACCCTCAAGCCAAGTGCTCTTGTCACTCAAGTTGCTAAGAGCTGATTCAGAAAGTTGACACTCAGTCTCCCCTTGGAATCTTCTGTAATAACTAGTCTTTCCCAAGCCACAAGATGGTCTTTGTGGGGGGCTGAAATTTGATTAATCATAGAATCATAGCACAGAGATAGTGCACTCTTTCAGGCTACCTCAACAGATAAGGTAGATCATTTTAAAAATCCTTTCTATTTTTCAGCAGCATTGAATAAGATTGTTATGTCCTATTTAAAGAATGACTTTACTCTCCAGCTTCTAAACTTAGCACAGTGGGTGTCCTCCTGGGGGCCCAAGTACAATCAGTTATCTGACCAAATCCGAAGGAGCAGAACCTTTGGCAGCCCTGTATTGCAGAACTCGGGTTCTCACAGATCACTTTCATTAAAGACTTTAAAAGAAGAAAACTCAACATTTTTACGCTGAGTACATTCATTCGTTATGTTCAGTACATTCTGGTTTTTAATCTTTCCAGTGAGATGAGCCGTAAGCTTCCCATATTTCAGAACTTCACCTTCCCATATTTCAGAACCCTCATCTGCAAAACTGGATATTAAAATTATGGTAGATCATATAAGACCACTATCCCTAATCCTGAGCATGGGTAACAAGAAAAGACAACTAATTTCATATGAGCTGCCTTAAATAGTACCTCTTCCATGGGCTGATGAGAATAGTCAGAGAAGCAACTTCTGTAGGCTTGTAGCATGGTGCTAACATGCCGTGTAAACTTCTGCCATGTTTAGTTACTCCTCTTCTTACAGGAAATAGCTTCTGCCCTGCCATACTTTATCAATTTCAGTTATTCTTTTTGTTAATAAGAGATGGCAGTAAGTGTGGTCAATCTGAGAGCAAGTAGCAGACATTCAATACAGCATGATTCTGCAACTCAAGCAATTCTCGGGGGAGGGGAGGATGCATCATCCAAGTTCCCAGGGAAAGAACAATTGTCTCAGTTTGCATGTGAAAAGAAAGTGTTGCAGTGTACCCCTGCCTTGTATGCATCAATTGCACTAGCCAAGCAAGAAGCCACCCCTCATGCACATAAAATATTTTGGATACTGCATTTAGCCCATGTTGTCAAAATGTTTTGATTATCTGGTTTTGAATTATCATTCACTGTGTAGTGATTTTAAGGTCCCTATTACTTACCAGAGCCATTGAGACCAAGCACTCGAGAGAATAGATGAAGTGGACTCCTACTCAAACTATCTGAAATAGGACTAGATTTGGGGAACACTAACGACACGTTTCAAGGTTTCACAATTGATTTCAGAAGCACACTCTTTTCCGTGAATATTCAGAATAAATACAGAGGATGGTTAAACTCTGAACACTTAAATATGGTAGTTGTAAAAGTCACAGACATACTAGGGTATTCAAAAAATACTTAATTTTTCTATTCCATTTAAAAACATCTCAAGTTCATAGAAGTGTTAACGATTCTAAATAGTTTCTAAACTATTGCAGCAGGTTTATCTATCCATTTATTGGTGAACATACCTATGTATAAATATGCCAGAGACCATAAAAACTTTAAAACAATCACATCCCCCCAAATCTTTATGTATTTGAATGGATAATACTACTGGAACTGACTTAGAAACACAGGATGTAGTAGCCTGAATGAGAAGCTTAAGTAACATCCATGCACTTGTGAATAGATTAGTATTTCTTTTTCTTATATGTAAAAGAGAAACATGGGGAAATCTGTGAGTTTGTAAGTCTAATTTTAAAGAAGCTAACATTAACTAATTTCTATTTTAAAAGTAAAATAAGGGAGTAGGACATTAGCTATGAATAAGCTGAGGAGCTGGGGTATGGGAAAAGAATCACATTTAAAATAGTCATGTCAAGTATGAGAAGGTATACTCAACTGAGAAATGAGATCATTGGGGCTATTTGAGATAAAAGGGATAAGGTTCAAATGGAGATAGTTTCCTTCAGCAATCTTCAAGTTCTCAGGAGGAGGGGGTTAGGGAAGAACATGGTGAAGGTCACCTGAAATGCAACTGTGACATTTGCTTATAGAAAACACATGAAGAAGAGATAGTATAATCAAGGGTATGATGATGATGGACTTCTGTCTATTAACTAGAGAAGTGAAGCTAAGAACAGGTGAGGGGAAGGTCAGAGACTTTGGGTTCAATATTCTAATGGCCATAACATAAGGAGAACACTGATGTGAATATGAGAGAGAGAAGAACAGGAAAGTGGGCCTTAGGTAGTATGCTTGTATTTTGGATTTGGAGATGGACAGATGCTGCTTCTGAAGTCCTGTGTGGCCTCTGTGGGATGTTCTTAATGGGATGACCCTCAGCATCAGGAAGTGAAGAGCCTGAGGCTCCAGAGGTAAGGAGACAGGGGGTGACAGGACAGTCATTCTACCCCTTTGACGTAGAAGTACCTGAAACAACAATGACAGCAACAACCATGAAATAGTGACTGGGAGCTATCTATGAGTCAAATGACTACTTCAAAATAGCTAATTGTAGTGGAGCTAATAATCCTAATATTAGGGTTTAAAGTCTGGATTTGAATACTGTTCTTCTAAACCATTGAACAGTTTCCTTACTCTTCTGCTAATAATGGGAAGAATCAACACTTCTGTGGGTTATGTTCAGTCAGTAGAGCATGAGACTCTTAATCTCAGGGCCATGGGTTCAAGCCCCACGTTGGGTGCCATTTGTAGTTGGAGTTTTCCTGTGTCCACCCGGCTCCTGCAGCCACTCAGACCCAAGTAAACACGAAGAGATTTACATTACTTATAAACTGTGTGGCCATGACAGGCTTCTTGCTATCTAGTTCTTATATCTTAAATTAACCCATTTCTATAAATCTGTACCTTGCTATGTGGCTTGTAGCTTACCGGTATCTTTACATCTTATTTCTCATGGCAGCGGCAGGTGACAGTATCTCCTGACTCAACGTTCTACTTCCCAGCATTCTCCTCTCTGCTTATCTCGCCTGTACTATACTTCCTGCTTGTCTACTGGCCAGTCAGTGTTTTACTTATTGACTGTGTAAGTAATCAGAGCAACACATTCACAGCATACAGAAAGACATCCCCAGCAATGTTCATTATGGCATCAGTTGGTAGTGAGAAGCTGTGGTTCTGAAGGTTGGCAGGAATCTCCTTGAGTCATGCTGCAGGCATAGAGAGGCAGCTAAACTCTCCTGCTAAGCCTTTCTGGCAGCCAGGTGCCCCAACACCTCAGCATCCCCTCACTTCTCCCTGGTGCTGTGCTTTGCTGGGACCCACAGGCCTTTCCCCACAAGAAAAAACTTGGCTGCTAAGTGCTCTGCTAGTCTCTGACTTCCAGTCTCTGACTCAGCCTCCTGTCTAGCTTGCCATCTTGGGCCCTCCTTCATTTTATGTTCACTCAGTTCTCCATGGCAAATCCCTGGGATGGTTTGCAATCTGGCAAAATAACAAACAATTTTATAATGCTTTGTTAGACTTTATGCCAAAGACAGGGACATCCTCATAGATGTAGGACATTAGCTGTTTATATTTCGTCTTCTTTGCTATGTGAAAGCTAATACATCATGATTTTTGTGACTTTATCATATTTTCCTGTTTTGATCTGAGTGTGGTGGTTCTCAAAGGATCTTAGTGGCCTCAACCAGGATACACTCCATATTAGTCATTTTGTGGGACGCACAGGCCTAACAATTTGTGATTGCACATCTCTCAACATTGTAAAGGTGGCATTTCTTTCCATTCACTTCTTTCTGGCCTTCATTCCCTTGATGTGGCCTTGGATACAAGCTGCCCAGCCACTCATCTACCACTTTGTGGGCAGTTATTCTGTTTCGGTTTTCCTCTATGCACACCTCAGCAAAGGCCACATTTTTCTCTGGAAGAGTCTGGAAAACCTTTGGCTCTCATTAACATTTGAATTCCTGAGAACTCGGCAGTACAGCCTTGAAGTGTATCTCACCAACCTGTCCATCAGACAGAACCCTACTCAGGAGCCCCTTTGCTGCCTCGCGTTCTTCCCAGTCTCTTGGGTCTTTTTGTTCGGTGTGCCGGGTTGGTTTTTGAAAAGCAAGAGCAGGACTTTGTTGGCACAGTAAATGTAATGAAGCTTTGCAGCATTCAGCCGGGGGACAGGGAGGAGGGTGTTGTTGTTGAAAGTTTCAGAAAGGAAGAAAGAAGCCACCCTGATGGCTGTTGTTCTAAATGCAGATGGCGGCACTGATTGTCCTGTGAGATCCCTCTGCAGCACGCACATCACCATCACCTTATCTCAGATCAGCCTTCCTGCCAGCAGTGATGACTGAGACAATGCAGATGGTTCTCAAGTAGGGGCTTCTCTCAGAACCCAGTCCTTATCTGGCTCTGACTGGCACAGGCTGTCATTCATGCTGTCACTCAACCTAGGAGCACAATGGATCATGTCTGCCTTGCACATCCCAGATAACTGAGCTAACCTAACCCAGGCTGGATTTAATTCCTTGGTTTAAAAAAAAAAGAAGAGAAAAGATAAATCATTGATTATAGAATATCTGATTTTCCTTTAATTCACTTGTCACTGAAACTGTGACCTTGTATTCTAGATTGGTGAAATTTGTCAGCATTCCGAATAGAAGCCACTACTTTAATAAGAATTTTTTTTAAACTGCCATCTATTTAAAAGTCGGAATAAAATGTAGGTGAATCTCTCAACTCAGTGTGTGCCAATCTTTTGTTTAAAGCGTAGCGTACAGTTTTGATATGCTTTGGGATGTTTTTTTTTTATCCTAATATTTTAAAGTAAAATGTGTGTTAATGATCTCAAGAAAGCATTCTTTGAAAAATTGCTTAGGTAGAATGCCTTAAAAGTGTTTTGTGTGAAAGCCTACTGTTTATGCCAAATCCAGCATAGTGACAGCACAGGACTCATTTACACATCTAAAGCGGCTTTGTATGTTGACAATGAAGGCGTTTGTCACCGCACTATCATGGAAATCACTATTTGCCTCTTTTCCCACATTCTACATATGCCATTGTGTGTCCATGTGGTATACCCCTTACAATGTACTAAAATAAACTGATAGAAGAAGCAGTAATTCTTAGCCAGATTAATTACTGAGTATTTGAACAGCCTATTAATGGTGTCAGGCCGGATTTGGGCTTGCTGTTGAAAAAAAGGTATTGAAGATTTTGAGATATGCAAACACTCCTTGGCATACAATAAGACATATTTCCAATGTGTACCCAGGATATTAGTTTTTCCACTGGGTTATCACACTGTGAAAGAACAGGCTAATATTGCTTTGTGGGTCTTTGCTCAGTCTTGGGGAAAGAGCATGATGGTCAGGGGAACTGTGGAGTTATGTATCTCAGAGGAAGCAAGAAACAATGAACTGTGGCTCAGCATCATAACCAAACAACGTAACACCTTTGCCTTGGTGTCTTGTTTATAGCCAAGGCATGCTCTTATTCTGGTGTCACTCATACCAAAATGTTCACCAAAAATGGCAGTACATGGATTATTAAAATATTAGTGGAAAATAAAAGACTAAATTTCAAAATTTGCATCCTGATCCTTATGAGAGCTACTTTTAAGAGGAGATGCCAAATATTCAGAAGTAATCATAGCTTTTCCTAGCTTATACACCTGCATGCTAATCCAAAATACTCAGCTTCCTTTAGGAACTCTCATTCAAGAGTGCTTACCACATGGCTTTGTACAGTCACCATACATTGGCCTTCCTCATCAACAAATGTGACTGAGATTCTTCCAGTTTCTACAACTATCTCAGTATTTCAAGTATCTTAACCAGATCTTATAGTAAACACTGTCCTGATCAGTGTCCTGTCCTTCAAAGAAGAAAGGCAGCCTCTCCCCGAAAGACTAGGATAATTGGACAATAAAACACAAAATAGTATGGTGTCTCCAGCCCTTGCCCTAGTTGATGATAGTGAGCTGTGCATCTGTCTAGAAAGGAAGAGTTCCAGCGATGGGCAGGCTAAGAGACAGATATATCCTTGTTCTTCACAGGAGCCCAGAGGAGGTGCTTACTCTTCCAGAATGCCATATGATGGGCTCTTTTCTCCTTTGCCCTAGTCCTTCCTGTGTTCTCCCAAGAGCTTATCTGATGACCTTCACACTAAGGTTCATCTTCTTTGGTCACCTACCAGGATGAAAATGAAGTCATTCCTCAGCATCTAACTAAGAACTATCTTGGACCCTAGTCCTGTCCTTAAATCAAAACTATAAAGAATAGTGGACGACCAACATAGATGACCTCACAGAAACCACAGGGACATTTTTTTCCTTACCATGAGAAATTTTGTAGTACCTCAGTGTCTTAGGAAAATAGATCCTGTCTACATTTATGGCCACATTAAGATAGTAAGCCTTTCACTTCATTACATTTTGTTTGTTCAGAAAACATCAGACTTCCAAAGAACAGCAGTGGCTCTCCAAGAGGATGAGGGGGTGCAGAATTAGAAAAGCAGGCTCACTATTATAGCGCCATTTTACATTTCAGAATGAGAAGACACACTCTGTTTTCATTATAGATTGCAGAAAGTTAAATTTAACTAATGTTTCTTCCCTTAAGAAGGAATCCACAATGTAGGTGGACGGACTGCTTGGTGATTAGGGAAAACTTGATCCACATCTTGGCATACCTTTGGTATACTTATCTTTTATTGAAGGGTATGGTTGTTTTTCATGCTGAAACTATGACCAAATTGGGAACTTTTGGTAAAAATATGAACTGAGTTATCAGACTCATTATCCATTATTACTGTTTATCTCAACAACATCGTATGTTTCACCATTCCTTGATTATTATTATTGCATCCAGGTCTTAAAAACCCAGTTGAAATCTGTGAATCCTTCTTATTTAAATACATCAGGGATTTCTGGCAGCCTTATAGTTTATGAGACCTAAAACTAAATCTAAAATATTACAGACTTTAATCATTTTAGTCTTAAAAGAAAGTCACTCTGAATGCTATAAAATACTGGGCTTAGATTTTTGCTCATTAGGAGCCAAGCCGTTTCATACTTCTTTTCTTATGCCAAAATGGTTTTCCTGAGTTAAAAATCCATACCAGAGATCAAGGAAGCTGATTGTATCTTCCTGTTAGTGGAGCAGCAGGCAGAGTTCAATGATGTTTTTTATCTTAAATTATATTTTCAAGTTGACCTCATTAAATTCTTTCCCTTCTGCTTGTCATGGCTGGGCTTACTATTTTTCCACATTTCCTCTCAGCCCTTTTTCATTTTAAACTGTCTTTTAGAAATAATTTTTGCATGCATGATTTGTTATTTGCAACAGTGATCACATAGTGAATGGCCTAACACACACATAGCGTGACCCCCACACAGGCAAGTCAGGTAGTGCTCCTGGCTGATTATTTTCGTAGGAGATCATTACATGTCAAAATATATTTTCATGTTTATATTTCTTTTCAAATTTATTTTTAAACTTTTTTGGGGGGAAAGACAATAGTAAAGTAAAATAAATGAAAAAATCTATCTTTTTGCCTTGATTTTGTTTTTAGAGAAATAAATAGAAAACAGAAAATAAATGCCTTAACATGGGACATCGGTCTCTGTTGCAGTGAAACATATCTGTTTTTAAATGTATTCTTTGTTTCTGTGTAATTTGTGATAAGCAATCTTTTTCACTTTCTAAATATACAACAGTAAGAATATAAATACTTATTTTGTGTAATTACAAATACAGCTATAATTTCGATTTAAAATAAAGCAATTTAGCTAAATAAAATGCAGCTTTCAAACCCCTTTTTTTCTTTTATTTTTCAAGATTACAATTATATTATTTCCCCCTTCCCTTCCTTCCCTCCAAAACCTCCTACATATCTCCCCTTGTTCTCTTGGAAATTCATGGGCTCTCTCTTCACTGATGAAAGCCTGACTGAAATATGTTACATGGGCCAATGTTATGGGGCTAGAAAGACCAAAGCATCTCATGATAAATGGAGTGAAAAGGGTCCTTATGCCTGGGACCCCCCAACGACCACAGGGAGATGCTTCAGGCCAAATATGTTGTCATGGTCAGCTTTTATGAAAGCCAGTTACATTTTTACCAACTTTAATTTGTTTAATTTTTGTGTTTAAAGAGTAAGAGTTGCATTAAAATACAAATTCCATCTCCTTGGCTGTCATTATGAAGCACAGACAGGCCAGAGTAATCTCATTACCCGTGTGGACCAGTTAGCCAATGATTGATGTTGCATTTGTGCACAGCACAGCCGGGTTCCTTTTGTTAGTGGATATCAGACAAATTAGGTCTTACAAATTCGTGACCCAGTCTCCCCTCCTAGTTAGTATGTCTTTCTCCTCCCACTTCTCACTCCCAAACCCCTCCCACCCCCAGCTTGCTGCTGGCACCTGACTATTGTTATGGATAATTAACATTGCTGATAACCTCAATGGAGGCCTTAGAAGGGGGAGTTTGACGAAGGAAGGGCAAAACAGATACTCTTTCTTACATTCCACAGAAAGAAGGGGTTTGGATTACTGTCCAGGAGACCTCACTGCAGGAAAAGCAAATGAATGTGTCTGTGGCACACCCCAAACTAGTTTTTCCCCTCACTTTATGTGGGAACCATTTATCTTTTCAGTCGTTTTGCATTTACTTCTGGCAGGATGAGGAGAGATGAGCTGTACAATAATGATTTAGACAGTTCCTTTCCCCATGTGGTGTGCTGGGAGTGGATACACCCTTCTTCCCCCCTGCCATGCATGTTGCTGTTGGGATTCTTCATGGAGTTTTGAAATGTCATTCCTGATAGTGATACCTCAGGAAGATCTGGGCATTCCTGGTGGGATATGTACATACATAAATGTGTATGATGTATTTATTTATTTTAGAAGTTCATACCTTGATTCCCAAATGTTTGAGTTCCAAAAATATATTATAGCATGTTTATTATATAAGCTAATAATATTAGCGGCTCCCATATTGTTATAATAAAGCTTGTGTTTTGAGAATTTACTGGTTATTCCCCACTAATTCACTTCAAAAATGCCTTGTTTTGAGTTGGACATGTGATGGAGCTGAGGCACCAGTTTAAGCACTTCCCAGTATTTCCTAGTTTGAAACACATCTTGTGCATGTTCTACAAAAATACGGAATGATTTTTTCCTTTTGCTTTATAAGCAACAGCTAATTAAAATTGATATGTAAGTATTCACATGTATTGGTGATAGTAGTAGAACTCATGTAGCCAGAAGCTGGATGGAATGTTTAATTCCTTTATATAAGTGAAGAATTCAGGGCTTTTTGGCATCTTGATATATTGCAGCAATCTAGGCTTACAATATTTTTTGTTTCCCCAAAAGGAACACTACATAGTGAGCTATTATTCTCCATTCCCAAGTGACTCCCCACAAACCTTCCTGTCTCCATAAAAGTGTCTGTTCTGGACGTTTCATATGAAGGAAGCCGTGTAGTATGTGGTCATTTGTATGTTTTCTTTCCCTCAGTGTAATGTCTTTTTAAATTTTTAAAATGTATTTCCGTGTGTGTGTGTGTGTGTGTGTGTGTGTGTGTGTGTGTGTGTACTGGCACACTATATGGGGTGTGAGGGAATGTGTGCCATGGATCATGTGTGAAAGTCACAACTGTGGAGTTGGTCCTCCCCTTTCATCTTTACACAGCTTTAGAGGCTGCAACTTCTGGTAACCAGGCCTGACCGGCAAGTGTCTTTACCCACAAAGCCATCCCACAAGCCACCAGCATGTCTTTAAGTTACATTTTAGGGTTTTTTGTTTTGTTTTGTTTCGTTTTTGTTTTTCATATCTTGGTACTTGGGTATGTCTATCGCTGAATAACATTCCATTATATAGATAACATGCATTGTTTTCAAACATTCCTGTTGATGGACAGGCTTTGTTTCCTCCTTTGATGCTGCTGCTGCAAACATTTCTGCTTTCATCTTCTGTGGATATTTGCTTTCATTTCAGCTGTGTGTATAGTTAGGAGTAGAGTTGTTTGGTCATATGACACCTGGGTGAAAACTTGGAGGGAGTTTTCCAGAGCTGTGTTAGGCTGTATCACTGTCTGTGATAAGTCAGGTTCTGATTTTCCAACACTGGGTACTGTCTTTCTTTATAGTGCTATCCAGCTGGCCACAAAGAAGTGTCTCAAGGAGGCTTTCATGTGCATTCCCCAGGTGCTCACTTACTATTTGCATATCCTTAACTCATTTTCAAGTTGTAGTTTGAGGTTGATTTCTGTTTATTGTTGAAATGTAACTGTCCTTTTTGTGTGGATTAAACACAAATCCCTTGTCATTTGCATTCTTTTGCAAATACTTGCTTATTCTATTGGCTACATTTTTGGTTTCCTGATGCTTTCTTGAGATCTATGTGTTTGGTAGGGTCATTAGAGGGTACACAACTGTCTACCCAATTTATATTTTCTTTTGCTTCTTCTGTTTTAGTTGCTACACAAGATCACAAGGATTTATTCTTGCATTTTCTATTAGGAGTTTTGTAGCTTTAGGTTTCTATACATTGTTAAATTGAACTTAAAACACCTGTGAAGGACACTTTATGATATAATTCTTCTTGGGTCTGTAAGATATATTAGTCAGCTGAGCAAAGCAAATATTTGTTGTGACTATTACGTATCCCCAGTGCTTTCCTAGAATCTGACACTAAATCAAATCTGTCCTTGGAGAACATTGCCTAATAAAGAAAAGCAGATATGATATAAGTAACTAAAGTACAAGGTAAAATGTAACAAGTCCCATATGGAAGACCCCAATTTTGTTTCTTGGGAAGTCAGAGAAGAAAATATGTCTTTGGTAGTGGGAAATGATTTATTCATATTGGTTTTGAAAAATGAGCCTATGTTTTGACAGATTTTTTTTTCCCTGATCTCAACAAAGATCAGGGAACCCAATGATTGGTCCCAGCCCAATTATAATCTTGTTTCTGGAGTACACAGTATTTTTTATGTAGACTGTTTTGTGATGTAGAACAATGTGTGTGTAGTCGAGTCCTGGGAGTCCTTGAAAGCTTTACTGATAGTATACAAGGCCAAGATAATTTATATAATATTAAAGCATAACGCGCCGTTTTCATTGTATTAACATTTTGCCATTTATGGTAGTTTTAATCAGAATGGACTCCATGAGCTCATGTGTCTGAATACTTGATCCCCAGTTCATAGAACTGTATAGCAAAGATTAGAATATATGGCCTTGTAGGGCAAGGTGTAACACTGGGAGAAGAGTCTGTCATTTCCAGGGTACACTCTCTGTCTCTTTCTTGTTGATCGAGATATGAGCTCTCAATTTTTCCTGCCACCATACCATGGCTTTGCTCCACCATCATGGACTCTAAGCGTCTGAAACCATAAGCCCTAAATAATTCTTTTACTCAGTAGTTCCTTGGGTCATGGTGTCCTAGCACAGCAATAGAAAAGTAACCAATACCACTGATTGTCTCCAAGGAGTAATTGATAACTAATTTATGTCTTGGCATGACTTCAGGTGGTGGCGCCAAGCTGGGCTAGTGTCCCTGTATTCCAACAACTATAGGCTTGAAGAGATAGCTAAAAATAAATTACTGGAATAAATAAACTAGTAAATACCATGCCAGTTTATCTGATGATGAACTAATCATATAATCTTACTAAATCCAACCCTGAAATTCATTGTTTTTAGTCACTGTTTTGATATATGTGGGGATATGTATGGTGTGCTCTTCTGTATACTGAAGCATGATGGCTGCTCAAAGAACACCACTTATGGTTGTGTGGCAAACCGAGCAAGTCAAGCTTTTGCAAAACACCAGAACAATCAGAAAGTTTGTGATTACTCCCTTGACATTTAAACAGCCTGTTCGGCCTAAATGAATGTCTACATCATGTCTATCTCCATAAAAGGCTCAGACATCATTGCAGAAGAGGCATCAGAAAGATTGTGATAGCCAGCGGCAGGGATAACTAACTGCCAGGAAATAGTGTTTACAGGACATAGTGTGGCAGGTGCACATATGGATGCACAGTGGTGTTAACAGCATACATAAGCTCAGGCCAGAGAAAAATCTCATCATGGAGGGAGAACAGGGTCCCAAAGCTAGATGAGAAGTTATTGGTAGTGGCACATAGACAAAGAGTTAGTTTTCTTTAGGGGTGCGGTTGCTTGTAGATCCAGCATATAGGCAGCACTCATGGGACATAATAGACTTTAAAAAATGAGAATGAAAAGTTGAATGGGTATGGGGATTGGATCTGGGAAGAATTAGGAAAGGAAGATGAAAGTGTAAACACCATGACTAGAAATGTTCTCAAAAGTAAGGAGTTAATACTCTCATCTGAAGGAAACATTGATAGTTTGATAGTCATAAAATTTAGACTTGTAAGCAAAAGTTAAGATTTTTAGAAAGTTGTGTCTGTCACTTTGATCTCGAGTGATGGTTCCAGTAAGCATGTGATTTGGGTATTGTATGATGAACTATGACAGCATATAGAAGCTCTGCATGACTCAATAAATTAATGAATTCCCATGATACATGAGTGATTTTTATAAAAATTATACATGAGTAAAATACCTAGCCAAGATACAAAGTAAAAAAACAGGTCTTGGTGAAATATAACATGAAAAAGTCACATATATAAATTCAGATTTTGTGTTGTACCTGATTTTAAGAAACAGTTATATTTTTATTTTTCCATAAATATTTATGACTGTATTTTTCCCTTCCTTCAATTTCTCTCAGATCCTCCCAACCTTCCTACCCTCAAGACTTCATGTTCTTTCTCTCTCCTCTCAAAAACAAAATCAGGAAAAAACAATAAAAGCAAAAATCAAATAAGAAAAACAAACTCCAATAAAAAACAAACACAACAACAACAAGAAACAATACAACAAAAAACAAAAAGCAAACACACACACTAGAAAACCAAAAAAATGCCGAGCGGTGGTGGCGCAGGCCTTTAATCCCAGCACTCGGGAGGCAGAGCCAGGTGGATCTCTGTGAGTTCGAGGCCAGCCTGGGCTACCAAGTGAGTTCCAGGAAAAGGCGCAAAGCTACACAGAGAAACCCTGTCTCGAAAAACCAAAAAAAAAACAAAACAAAACAAAAAAACAGGCACACACAAAAACCTAACAAAAATAAAAACCACTTAACCTGTTTTGTGTTCTCCAACTACTCCTATGCACGGGACTTGCCTAGTAGATATACCCGGTAACACGACATTGGAGAAAATGGATATTTCATTTTCCAGAAGATACCAGTATCAAATAACTTCATGATTAGAGATGGGACTTTATTTCTACTTGACTTTCCCAGTGCTGGGATTTGTCTGGTCTGAAGCCATGCAGTTTTTGTGTGTGTTGTCACAGTCTCTATTAGTCTATAGAGTATAAGACTATGCATTAGTCTTACTATGTCAGGAAGAAGCTGTTTCCTTGGAGACATCTACTATCTCTGGCTCTTATGATCTTTCCTTATCTTATGCCTAGATCCTTTATCCTTGAGGGAGGGTATTAATAAAGACATCCCATTTAGGGCTGAGTTATCCAAAGTTGAACAGGGTACTGATCTATGGCCGTAGCAATATGTTACCAAGAGTCATTTTATTGTTATGTTCTTTTAGCAGAATAATAGTAGTAGTTTTCCCCTTAGGGTCTCAGGACCTATCTATTGTCAGGTTCTTGGCCATTTTAGAAATTTCAGGTATGGGTTGTATCCTATAGAGTTGGCCTTAAATCCAATCAGAAAGTGGTTGGTGACTCCCATAACATTTTTGCCACTATTGCGCGAGTATATCTTGTAGGCGGATCCCTGTTGTAGGTCACAGGGTTTGTAGCTGGGTGAAGTTAATAATGACTTTCTTCTCTTGTATATGCCAGGATTCTTGACTTCTTTTTCTTTAATTATATGTATGTGTATACACACAGACAGGGAGATAGATATGCAGATGTAAACCTGTTGAGTCCATTTAGTCTTGCTCATATGTTTTCAGGGCTGACCAGTTGGTACTGGATAATCAGTGCATTCATCCCTGGGGAAAATTCATTCTCCATCTTCTATCAGTCATGAATTGACTATAGTTCTTTGTCGGTGTGGGGTCCTGTGAGATTTCACATATCTATGTTGACATGCCAACTTGGGTAGTCTTGTTAAGGTCTTGTTGGGGCAGCCATAGTGTTGAGATTTAATAGGTGGAGCTTCCCTGGCATATTGAGAGGACAAAAATCTGGGAGCAGACAAGCTCATCTTCTGTCTCTCAGAATCTTTCCTACTCTTCTTTCTTCATGTTTCCTGGGCCTTATAGTTGAGATTTTAAGAAACTCTTAACATCTGATCTGAACATCTACAGAATTATGTAAAGCTCATTTTTTTAATCTAAAAATTTAAAGAAATATGCTATTCTCATTATTTTGGGATTTGAAAACATGTTTTCATTAAAATGTTACTTATATTGACATATAAAACTTTGATTAGTGTTAATTTAGTAAATCAATATAAATTTAATTTAATTTTAATTTTTATGTAATAAATATCAATAGTTATAGCCTATATTAACAAGAAGCTCTTTGGATCCTTGTACTGTGAGAACAAAAGCTGAAGCACCCTTTCTCTGTCACTGCAGACATGATAGGAAGGGGAATTTGTAGTACTGCTTAGTAGGTAAAGTACTTTGTTAAATGAAGTTATATGAATTAGACAAAAGAAGACACTGACTTTAAAAGATGCTGTGACACTGAAACATTATTGTGTTATCTCTGTTCAAAGCATGCAGTTGTAACAAGAGCCTGTTTTAACAACACTCATTTGTAATTCTCTCTAATTTAACTTTCCATAAATCAACTATAAGACAAATGACACATAGGTATGAAACAGATAATTTATCATACTAACTAAAAATAATGATCACTATAGGTTTTCCATTTAAAACTTTACCTCTAATCATCTATGTGTCCTTCATAAACATTAATAAATACTGTCTAATGCATCCAGTACCATGAGATAGTCTTGTAATACTTCATAAGGAGCTTTATTGCTGGGGTGAGGAGACTGTAAATACAAAATTACAAGGAAGACTTTGTGCTAGATGCATGAAGATATTATTACTATGCAACAGCAAGAATACAGTGCTTATTCCTTTCTGAAAGTGCCTAGAGGAGCTTAGAGTCAAGAAGCATCCTTGAGCTAATTAAAAGGTAAATGCACACTTGTAAGGAACACCTCAGAAAAGTAGAAAGGGAATAATATCACACATACATCACGGATTTCGATTAACTCATCATGATTGGAGCAAATGGTCCAGCAGCCATAAGAAAGGAGTTGGCAAAGCACCGAGTGACCATGCAGAGAAACTTAG
Organism: Peromyscus eremicus; assembly: GCF_949786415.1. Taxonomy (NCBI): domain Eukaryota; kingdom Metazoa; phylum Chordata; class Mammalia; order Rodentia; family Cricetidae; genus Peromyscus; species Peromyscus eremicus. The sequence continues at coordinate 10,945,333 of NC_081436.1, read as the reverse complement.
CTGTCCTGTCTACAGTATGAGGTTGTTGATGAGGTTTGAACAAATTTAAATTGCATTCTGTGTGACAGCAGTGTGATGAAGCATTTCTTCATTCTACAAATATTACCTGAACCTCTCTTCTGTGAAAGGTATTTGGCTCCATGCTGGAACTTTGAAACTAAGCAAGGCAGCTGCCCTGCTGCCCAGCCCTAATGGGCTCTTAGACTGCCAATGGGCTCCTCTGGCTCACCCACATGAATACTGCCAGCTCCTAATAGTATGGCTGACTGAAGCAATTCCAGAGTTCAGGTTGACTTGCAATTGCTGTGATATGGATATGTAGATAAGATGGCATAGGTATGACAATCGTTTGTAATTAATTTCAGTGAATGTCTTTAGGAAAGCTAGATGAAATAAATACTCATGATCAAAGAGGACGAGAAACAGACAGACAGGAAAACCCATGATGCTCTCAGACATCTAGAATTAACCTCATTATCTATGAAGACTTTGGACAGTTGTTAGTAAGGAAAATGTGAATCATGACAGTAGTAGGACTCTGCACACAAGTTATTCTGGTTTTCTGGCTTAGTAACTGTCTCCAGGAGAGAGGGCAAGTACAGTTTCCTGGGATGCATTCTGTGAACAATGACTTTTCAATGCACTGAGTCCCTTGAAAATGTACTTGGTTTTTGAATTCAACTCCAGTCATGTTGCATGTGTTGTTTTTATATCTATTTGATAAGCATGAGAAGTGGAGGTTTGAAACCAGCACCAGTGGGGGTGGATGTGTCTGACCCAGCAGCAGCCGCCTTATTGTCAGTATTTTCTGGCTGTCATCAACAGAACACCCAAGATGTGTCTATAACACTAGAGATGGTTAAATCTTCATTCTGGTGTTAGGTAGGTTTCAGTATTTAACAAAAGTTATTTATCTTTCAAGCGGGAAAAATAGAAACCAATGTGATGTAGAGTTTTGGGTCTTGAATAGTCAGAATCAGTTATATCTGATTTAGAATATGACTTAGATTCCCAGAAAAATCTCAGATGGCATTAGTGATTTTAATCACTGCTCCATATGTGATTTTCACTCAGACTTGACATTGTATCCAACATCCTATTTGATTATTCATTCTATAAAACCTAAGAAAGAAAGTGGGAGATAAGCATTCTGTATCAGATGGCAGGGGGCTCATGGTTGGAACAACTGTGAAAGACCTGGAAAGGCAACAGGGTAAGAGGACGATGGGGGATGAGGAAGGGAAGCTGAGGAAGAAGCAATATGGATGCCAGGAGACTTTTTTGAAAACAGTGGGAGGGTACAATTGTGAGCTGAAAACAAAGCATTTGGTTTAGTCAATGAAAGTAATAATCTAGTGGATTTGGTAACAGGTTGAACAGAGGAGTGGTGCCACCGTGTGCCAGGCTGTGAATACAGAGAGTCATGGGCTGCACTTTCCGCAGCATGGCTGTGAAAGGGAAGAGAAAGGATAAGGACGGTCATCCTGAAAGAAGACAGACTGTCAAGAAAGCACTTGTCTAGATTTCAATGGGGTAGACATCAGTGTCTCAGATGTTAAGAGAATGAGCCTGGGGTTGGGGAGTGACGGGTGATTCATTTGGGTGAATGGCAGCTTCTATTCTACTCTGGCTAAGAGACCATGGGTTCTTTTCATTCATCATGGCATTTCTGCTTCTGGTAAACTCGCTGTTGTCAGTTCTTTTACGTTATGCCTTACAGATCTTTCCTTATGTGTTTTAAAGTGAAACCAAAAAAAATTCCATGAGAACAGAATTAATAATTCCTGAAGCTTATTGATGATAATGCTCCAATAAGGAAGATATAAGACAACTCAACATAATTCTTCTGCAATTTATTTCCTTAAATATGAAGCATTTTTATGAAAACTGTGAAATACATAGAGGTGGTTAGTTAAGAATTTAATTTTGCATCCATTTGGGGAGCTGACTAGGCAATTAGTAAGCAATGTTTATACTCTTCCTCTCCCAAAGACAGGAGGAGCTTGCTACAGTCCATACAAAGAATTACAAAGAATGGCCTCCATTGTTTTGAAAGCTGAACTCTGAGGCTATAAAACTATAAACAAGAAAAGATGATGTCAGTGTGCCACTGTATTTACTGAAACAAACAGCATAATTAATGAGTGAAATGAAATGTAAACTTAGAAAAATGGATGATACTGATTTCAAGTGTTCTGGCTTCTTAGACAAGGTGGAAATCAAGCAGATCTTCAGGCTGAGTGGATGTGGACAGGAGGAGACACACACACACACACACACACACACAGAGAGAGAGAGAGAGAGAGAGAGAGAGAGAGAGAGAGAGAGAGAGAGAGAGAGAGAGAGAAGAAATTCTCACAAATTACAGGCAACTGTTGGATGGTAATAAACTCAGTGTTTTTATTGACAGCATCTTGTGGAGATAAACACGACTTGTTTCAGGCAGCTGAGTGCATTTAGCTTATTAGGACACTTTAGAGTCACAGAGGTCTCTCACATACTGTCTTCTTTTTACTGTCTTAAGCCTTTGTGTTTTTTTTTTTTTAATCTTATATTCTTCTTGGCATCCACATTTTCCTCAATGTTCCTGGGACTTATCATCCTATGATGTAGGTGATTATCACTTGGAGAATCCAGAAACCTGACTTCCAAGCCCCTTTCCAACAAAGATAGGCCATAGACTTTTGCTCAGCCAGGGAGAATTACTTGGCTCTTGAAATCCAAACCTAGCTGACATTTTACTGAGCCCTCAATCTTGGCAGCAGGAGCATCCAAATCCACTCAGTGGTCCTTATACACTAGAGTTGAGTCCCGGTAGTGTCAGAGAGGTGGCATCTGCTATTTGGTGATGGAGGCAGCAAGGTCTTCATCAATGCGGCTGAGAGCTGTGAAGTGGTATGGATTGGGCTGCCCAGCTTCTCTTTTCATGCTTATTTCTGAGCCAGTTTCTCTTGATTTCCCAATAGTTTAAAACCAACCCATTAATCCTAACAAATATCTTTTCTGCTTAAAGCAGCAACGTTTTCCATTTCCTTCTTCTAAGAAGCATTGCAAGATTTTCGGTTTAGTTATAGGGGCTTTTCATGTCAGCATAAGGGGTTTATGTGCACACTGATTTCAAAGAATTCTGTGCAATAAAGTATTACCAAAGTGATACTTTATGAAGATTAATGTCAGCATTGCAGAGGAGAATTCTTTGAGAGAGAAAGTCTCTAACTAGTGCTATGCTTTGGATGTTTACTGTCCCCCACATTCTGTATGCTGCAGCCTATGTACTCTGGTCAAACTATTAGGAATTGTGGATAGTTAGCAGATGGAGTCTTGAGAGAACTCTTCAGGACATTGGAGGCATGTATTCAAAGCTTTGCTACACACTCTCCTCAATGTCATCATGTATAGCCATTTGAAGCCCAAAGCAATGGGGGTGCCTGATCTTATAATGGAGACTCCACCATTTGAGCTAAAGCAAACATTTCTGTTTATAAATTAATTATCTGGGGTTATTTTTTTTTGAAGTGATGGGAAGCTAACAAATATGGGCAGACAAATAAGAGAGGGACCATGGATCATATTAACCAGGAAACTGGTTTGTAGACAAAAAGGGTTATACAGACTGAATTAGAATAGATGTGAAATATGTACAATTAGGCAATAGCAAGATGATATTGGACTAAGATTACAAGAAGTGAGAGTCAGACCTTAAAAACAGTGAGCTGTGTATGTCTGGTACTTTTCTAAATGAGCTATCACTCTGATAGAGGAGCCTGAGGCAAACATGTGGGCCACACAGTGGTTTGGTTTGACAGTAGTTCTTTATTTTTAGCTGTTGATCACTTGCAATATACATTTACATCTGAGGTAGGGAGTTGACTGTCTACTGAGAAAGAAATATTATTAAATGAGCCAGCTCCATCTCTTACTGGCCTCCTTATGTATTTACCTATAAAGCAAATAGAAACAAGACATTCCGACATGGATTGTTTATATCATGTTATGGGCTCATAGAAACTGAATTTAAAGCCGGGCGGTAGTGGCGCACGCCTTTAATCCCAGCACTCGGGAGGCAGAGCCAGGCGGATCTCTGTGAGTTCGAGGCCAGCCTGGGCTACCAAGTGAGTCCCAGGAAAGGTGCAAAGCTACACAGAGAAACCCTGTCTCCAAAAAAAAAAACAAAAAAAAAACAAAACTGAATTTAGGAAGTAAATGGAACTTGAGTTATCCAAAAAAAACATCATGATTACCAGGCAGCTGAGCCCACTACCCTATTTTAATACTAATAGGTCTTCCCAAAAGTTAGTAGGGGCTGTCATAAACACCATGGAACCCTAAATGTAGATACTAAATTCTTCTTATATTGTATTGGAAATCTATGATCTGATGGATAAATGTTTTACCCCATTCCACTTAAACATTTAAGGATAATATTATTCAGGCAGGACATTCTTCCACAACACTCCTGTAAGAAATGAAAACATCAAAAGTGCAACTTTATAGATACTCTGGGGGGGAAAAAAAAGCCATGTGATCTCAAATCATTTCAAGGCAATTGGAGATGTCCAGATGTTTCCACCATCACTGCCCACCAATGGAGTCAGTACAAGTTATACTACATGGTCAGACACAAAGTACCAAGAATGGTGTGAACAAATGCCTCACTGCTTTGTCACTGACCAGTAGTTTGCATTGAAGATTGCCTGACCCTCTCTTGGATTCTGTTTCCTTATCTATTAAGCAAAGATATCACAGAGCATCCTCCAAGTAAACACTTGGGAGTGGAACTATGGTCTAGGAAGTAAAATTGGCTACCAAAGGATATGAACAGATGATACTGCAAGAGACAGTTGTAACCTTCACAGCAGAAGCTGAGAACAGTTGCTGCTCTCCTTAAAGGTCATTTCCCATATCCCCATAGGAATGGTGTGATGGAGACACAATGAGGACCTGTTGTTGTTGTCTAGGATGGCATCTACCCTTTCTAGGAGCTATCTGTTTGCCTTTTAATATAATTAGGCAAACCAGATTGGTATTTAGTCTTGTTCTGACAACAGCAAATTAGGCTTAACTCTTTAATTACAATGAGAAGGAAATCACCTTTCTGATATCCTTCAATTAGCTCAAGCAGCTGTTAAGTTATAATTAAAATTTCACATGGATCATTTGAGTTCTTGGAATGTTTCCATTTAATAACAAAACATTTGCATATATGCATTCAGTCTTCAACAACCTTTTCAAATCTGTCAGTGGTGAACCAGGAGCATGGATACTGTATTAGACAAAATCTTTGTAGTCTTATAAGCAGACAGCTGGGCCCCACAAAATGAAAAATGGAAATGGAAGAAGGTGATCAAAAAGTATTAGCACCTTCAAGTTTTTTGGAGCTTGTTCAGAGACTCAAACTTTTGTTTCATTTGTAGTTACCCAGGAGGGAAGAAAAAAGTAATCAGGAGAGAGTAGTTATTCAGTGCTGTCTATGAGTCTCATTATTCCAAACAATGACAAGTGGCCCCACTGTGACTTTATATATGGCTCTTTGCCTCGAATTTTCAAAAGTAAATGTGTGAGAGGAAGTGTTACATGTGAAATTCACATTCTGTTTTGTTTTTACTGTTAATGGAGCTCAGCAAAAAACCCACCCCTTTGAAATGTTTTGTTTTTTGTTTTTGGGATTTTTTTTCCCACTATTTATCTGATAAAATTATGGGTTATACTATATAGGCCAAAAAAAAAGAATACACATATTTTAACTGTACTTATACATTAGTAGTTTAAAAAAACACTAAATGCTGGTTAAATTAAAGGGGATTCACGTGAGTAATCGGTGAAATTCATTTATGTTTGAAAGTCTGGGATTATGGCATCCCAATCAAATGTCAGGGAACTAACTAAAACATGGCGGGGGGGGGGGGAGTTAAAACCATTTTACCTCCTTTTAAATGTAGCATATATTTTCTACTCTTTGACGTTAGTAGAAGGAGCTAAGAAAATGGTATATTAATAGCAATGTTGGAATAGGATAGGTTTTACAATCTTTGTTATTGGCAAGCAGCTCAGACTTTATTCAAGTTTTTTCATTGATAGCCCACATTGACAAAAAGAATTCTGTATTGGTGAAGAATCTAATGGTATCTTTCTAACCATCAATCTGTATTGTACACTATTGAATTTCAACCACCAGGATAATTGTATCTCTGGGAATTAAAGAATGCATGTGGAGAAAGAAGAGAGATGAAAGAGCAGTGCCTGATGTCCTAATTACACCAGTGTGCACACTTTAGGGGGCTCCCAGCTGTGAGCAGCACATTTTCCATCTGCCTTTACTAATTTTATTATGACCTTTCAGAACTGATTTCATCTGGAAGAGAGTTGGCTCAGGCACCTTCACTGTGTCAATTTTATCTTTGAACGACTGAAAGGAAGGATTAGTAACAAGTGGCATTCTGGCAGAAAAATGTCCAACTAGTATCTGCCTCTTTCAGTGGGAGATTGCCTTGCTGCGAGATTGGGAGATGGCACTGCTGGGTGATTTCAAGGTTTAGTTTAAGTGTTACAGCTTGGGGATCGGGATCAGATCTAAACTCTCAAGTTTAGAGAGTTCTTCAGAAAATGTTTAATACTTTTTGTATCTCATAGAAATGAATAATGAACCCAAAAGATGATTTTATTTGAATTCTAAACTAAAGGAAGATAGCCTTCTATGTCCTTTTCTCATCTTCTCTCTTTCAGCCTACTTTAGAACATGTATTGAATGCTCTGTTTTCACTTGCGTGCATAAAATACTTATTCATTCCAACTGATATTTTATCTTGAAATATACAACTCATGTAGGAAAAGAAACTGAACCCATATAAGGTTAATGAGTAGTGATCAATAAAGGGCAGAGTCAGAATATAATTCTATGTGTGTCTTCTCCTGAAGTACAGTCTCTTAACTAGTGAACGATTACGTTCATTGATTAATTAACTGGACAATTACACCTAGGTCTCAGACTTAGTTAGGAGCTAGGAATACAAAGCTGAGCCAAAGGAATGTGGACCTTGACCTCACGGTGTTGATAGCATAAGGATAATGTTCTCCTTAGAAGCCAATCTTGCACGTGGAATAATCCCTACAAGTTTATGGGCCTGCAGTAATACCAGCATGTTTGAACATTCTGTGAGGCAATATGTATGTACTAGTCTCTCCTGGCCCCATTAGCCATGACTGGGGAGTAGCAGTAGCTAGGCATTCCCTAGCATGTTTCAGCACCCAGCTGTTAGACACAGGATCAGAGTCTCCAATTGCTCTTAAATTCCCTTTGGCTTGTGTTAGACTGCATCCCACACAGTCAGTTTCTAAGAGGCAAATCCCCTTTCCAGATTCTGTTAGAAAGCAGCAGTCAACATGGAAATGTAAGAGGAAAGGATCAGTATTTCTCCGTCTTACCAACAGGGGAGATGATGCCATTTTTCTGAGCATTCTTTAGGGGCAGTCATGGATGAGAAAGGAAAGTTGTGAAGCTTAGGACAACCAGTGGTTCTGAAAGGTCCATTCTGTGCAATGTGCATTTGTATTTTCTGGTAATGACTCAGGACGTCTAGTTTCTGAGGCATAGAAAGAAGGCAAACGTCCAGCCCCAGTGGTCATCCCACGGAATAGATTTGTGCTTGGGTTGCCAGAACTCTCATACATAACTTACTCACACAGAATATTCTGTTTATACTCCATATTCCAGTGTTTAGCCAGTCATTTCTCTTTTAGTTGTTCTTATTAATAGAGTCATCATTAGGAAGTCTTTTATTGAAACTTTTGAACGTCCAGGAAATGAGTTAGATTATTCCAAGCTATTCCCATTCTACTCCCACTAACTTCCCTGCAATTGGTAGGCAAGAAACTGGAGTTGACAAGATTGGTTGATTTCACCCAAATCATTGAGCTAATCAGTAGCTGAAATAGAGCAGAGTTGGGTCTCTTTGGCATCCATCCACTTACCTTGACTAATCTGATCACAAGAAAATGATCCTCCAATTATAGGTCACCCATATTGGGACCACACACATAGGTTTCAGGACTTCCCAATGTGCCTTAGAAAGGTTTACTTTGACTTGGAAACACTAGTCCACAGTTGTATCATACATAGATACCATCACCTTCCGGTTGCCTGCGTGATTTGTGTGTGAATTAGGATACTGCAAGCAGGCAAGTGAAGCTGGGTTACAATTCCTCTTTCAAGAATAGCCTTCTCTAGTGATTATTTTTCTTCTGGGTCCCAATACTTGGCACTTCTAAAATATATCTTTACTTATTAAGTTTATTTGAATTATTTAATTTAACCCTTAAGGATCTAGAATAGATAGTTTTTTTCAAGACAAGGTTTCTCTCTGTAGCCCTGGCTGTCCTGGAACTCTGATCAGGTTGGCCTCGAACTCAGAAATGTGCCTGCCTCTGCCTCCTTAGTATTAAAGCATGTGCCACCATGACTAGCTTGATTTACAAATTTAAAATATCGTCTATGATATATGTCATGTCTGTTCGTATTATCTGGGCTTTTTTTTTGGTTTTGTGTTTGTTTGCTTTATTGCTTGGTTTTATTTTACAGTGTTAGGAATCAAACTCAGGGTCTCATGCTTAGGAGCCCATCTAATATTTGTTATGTTTCATTTCTAATCTATGTCAAGCTCTTCAATTCTTCTGAGCTTTGCACTGCTTCTATAGAAAAAAAAAATGCCCCCAATCTTTCTTCATATGTGTTTCCTGTCATATAACTGAAACTAGAAAGTTATTCTAATGGAGCTGGATATTTCATATGGCTCTTAAGCCACACCTTTAGAATACTTTTAGGCAATGTTTACACATCCCATCTACTCAGTGGGAACCTTCTTGGAAAGTATGGATGGTCACATGAGGATGTTCCATTTCAGCATTCTATGAGTAAATAACACGTGTTTTTACTTTCAGAAACACTACTGAAGTGTCCCTAAAGTACAGCCAAGTAGGAAACCACTAGGTTAGAATGATCAAGACAAAAATCTGTATTTTGGTGAAAAAACAAAAACAGAAACTACCTTTTATGTATTTTTTATAAATTTAATAAAGCCCAATTGTCATATTAGTAGAAAAATTAAAAGGGTCTTCACCATAATTTACCTGTGTGCATAGTATGGATCATCAGTCATGTAAGAAAACCATGACAAAGTCAGGATCCAAAGCAGCTAATATCTACTGACAACTATCTGCCTTACATTGCCCAAGGTCTTGTACCTGATGACAGGCATATTAAGAAATTAAAACTACAAGATAAAACTTACCTATTGTCTCACAGAAGAATATAGAGTGTTTACTACATAGATACAAATATTCATGTAAATGTGCATATGTGTATACATGTATTACAGTATATGCAGAAACCCATTCATGCATACTTTTATGTTGAGGACTTTGGAAGAATCTTACACAGGCATTTCCCTGGCTTTAACGCAGAGGTTATCTCCTTGTGTGTTATGCAGTCTGCAGTTGCATGAAAGGCTTGCATGTTACTATGTAGACCTGGGTCACAGGTTTCAGGTTATAATTTTGACTTTTAACAATAATATCTGAACAGAGGCAAGATATATAAATGATAGATTCATTATAGAATTAATTTTTCAATAACTTTGTTCTGAGATTTATATTTTATTATATTTAATTTCAACAGAAAGCCATTGAAAATGCTATTAAAATACATATGAAACATAGCTTCTAGTATCATGTGTCCAAAAACAGCAACATTTCTGCATAAACTCCAATTTTTTTTTTCATTTTACTTCAAACCTTCAGAACAAGAGCTTGTCTGTAAGATGGAACTGAGCTCGCTTGTTATGAGTTATGGATGTTTTAGTGATAAAATTTGGCTTTCTGGAACAAATGGGTGTTCCAACCTGATTTTATTAGTGCAGTTGAACATTGGGGAACTAAAGCAAGGAAATTCCTGCATATTGCCACAATTTGAGGCCATATGGATCATAAACTTTTCTATTTGTATTTTACTGGTGGACATAAATGGCATGATCTCATCAGGAAAAGAAGGACCCACAGCTGACGTGTAGGGACTGTACATCTTGCTATGGAATGTCAGATAAAGGTGAAGCTTTTAAACAAGAGGCCCCTTGATTTAGTGTCTTTAATGTGCCCGGGAAAGGATGTGCTCTGCGCATCATTAGTGTGACAGGGTGAAGGGGCAACACGTTTCTTCTGCTCCTGTGGAAAAGGATGAATCTGGCACAGCTCTGATGTCAGAACCTCCATCACCTTTCTCACAGATGATGTAGATTTTAATTGTACTCGGGGCCGCCACGCGTCGCACCAGCTCCTACGTGACATTGAGACAGATGAAGCCATTTGTTGGCATTATCAGAGCCAGCTGTGTGCTTGGCTGCAGCTACAGTAGGCATTTTATCTCATGCATAATCCTCTCATTGAGAGGGGATCACAAGCGTCGGAACCATATGGCAAATAATTTTATTATGATCAAAAAAGGACTCTTGAAACTAGTTAAACAGAAGAGTCCTTGAAATTCAATCAGAAGAACTTTGATTTTCATGTCACACCATCGTCCTAAATTAATTGTTAGTACTGCCACAAGCAAACAGAACCAAGACTTCCCTCCCCCTTGCAAAATGAGGATCCACTTACCATCATCTTATGCCGCTCAACATTTGTTTTGATTCTTCTCAATTTGGGAGAATTTATGTGGATCAATATTGGAAAAGAAAATCGGGATTTCAAGCCTAAAGCTGGTTTCTAATTAAAAATGGTAATAATTTTAAACAATGTTCTAAATAGCAGAACAACACGGGAGGTAAGACAAGCTTGAGTGAAGATCCTAATTGCTACTCTCTTAAAATATGTGAAAGACACGCTGTATCTTTTTCCTTTAGGGAGGAGAGTCTGGTTTTTGTTTTGTGTTTGGTTTGCTTTTGATACAGGGTTTCCTATGGCTCAGGCTAGCCTCCAACTCCTGATCTTCATTAGTCTACCTCTTATCTGCTAGGATTACTGGCATGCACCACCATACCCAGCTCAAGAAAGTCCTAGAATAAAAAGAATATGCCTGTCCTTTTGCCAGGGAGGCTACTGATCCTGCACATTTAGCGTGTGTCTTCAAACAGAAGAAACAAGTATGTCTTTTCCATGGGGAAGGATTTCCTGCACACATCAAGGAGTTGCCGTCTCCCTCTCATAGGCCTCTGTCCAGGAATGTGATGGGAATAAGTGACTGGGAAACAGAGGATTCCAGTTGGGAGGGCTTTAGAGTCTGGGGAGCACCTGAGTGGCTGCGTCATACCTACATTGCTTCTAGCCATCATAAACCTGCATTAATTGGATTTTATTCATCACAAAAGATTTCAACTCCCAGTTCACATGTTACAATGCCACCAAAGGGTGATTTGCCTAGACTCACATTGCCTTGTCTGTAATATATATATATGCTCTTCTTTTATTATCATTTTTCTTTCCATTGAAAGTATATAGGATCAGGACTTTAGGGTACCTGTTAGTGGTGGGAAGGCATTATTAGCAACAGGGTGAGAGTACACACTGTTCCAGAGTCCAAATGCAGCAGCTGCTATATCTTGAGAGTAGGCTTTTATTTGATATTTTATTGACAAATAATAAAGCTAGTTATTGTACTGGGAGAGTCGTATAACCACCCAATCTATAGAAAGTTTAATTTCTAGCACTGAATGCCTGAAGCAGTTTTTTTTTTCTCTTTCTTATCACATCCCCTCATGATTAGAGCTGAGTAGCTGGCCAAGCTGCTAAAAATGGTTTAAAATGTATATTTTTCTTTTTGTTATTTAAGGCCATGTATGAAAAAAAATGTTTGGTATAAAAATGTGCCAATGACTCCTTCAATAAACAACTACAAAATCCCACTGTGGAATCTTGATGGTAAAGCCACACTGAATGTGTTCAGCAGTTCTAGGTCCCTAGCCAGGATTTGTAGAGCAGGGCTGTGTGCACCAGAAGAAAAGCTCAGCAGAAAATCGTGGCATCTCTAAGCAGGTGCCAGAAATGGACAGATAAGCATCCCTCCTCATCCTGGTGACAGCTTCAGTTCAGTAAGCCAGCGGTCCCCACTTTGAAAACACTGGGTCCTCCCACTGGTCTGTTATTAAGTAGCTGTTATCATGACCGTGCCTTTGGATTTCTCTATGATCTTCCACCTTCTGTCACCATCAAGGGAAAACATGGAGATGTGATTGCTACGGTGGGGCCCTTACAGTTTCACTCAGGCAAACCTTGTTGGTTAGGAACAGCCAACACATTGCCCATCTCAGAGGTGTGGCCTATTTATTCCAGGATTGCTCTGGTACATTTTAGAGAAACCACAAATACCGTTTCACGCTGTCTAGGGATGATTATCCAGTATACTCTCTGAAGGTTTAGCTGAGTGGTAGAACTTGAGTCTTCGATAACATCACCGTATCCACTTTACAGGGATTTCACTGGCAAGGAAGGTGGGTGGCAGGGTCTGAGCACTCAGGACTTGAGAGATTATCCTGTGATGTGTTACAATTAGGAATGCCTCTATCTCTCTTCATTTATCCAGCTAGTGAGAGCACATAACTCCTTGGAGGTGGATTGGTTGAGAGCTTTCCTCATATCTTTTTAAAACTCAGAATCAGGTTTTGTAGCTTTTATGAAAACCTCTACTGAAATAAGTTAAAGTTTGGCTTGCACGCTCATTTGTACTCCAGGCAGTTTCTGGATGATGGATAACCCTGTCACCATATAATCAACAAACCAAGTGGACCTGAGGGAGGAGATGGTGTATGAGTGTGACATGGGAATCATAGGTGTCGACTTGCTGTGAAGCAGAGAACAACAGAGGGGACTGGGTTTCCAGTGGAAATTGGGTGTAGACACATTCTAAGCTGGCACTGGCTTATACTTCTAGAAATGAGAAGATATATCATGGATTTAGGAAGCCTTTAAAAAATTTTGTTTCTAATTATATACATTGAGGTTCTCTCAGTTTCGGAGGGTTGAATGATATAAATTAGCAATAACCAGTATGCATAAGCCCCAAACTGCTGGGCCAATTAAACCTAATCCAAATTTTATAGTCTCACCACTTACAACAGAAAGGAAGAAGGAAGAAAGGAAGGAAGAAAGGAAGGAAGAAAAAAGGGAAGGAAGAAAAAAGGGAAGGAAGAAAAGGAGAGAAGGAAGGAAGGGAACAAGGAAGGGAGGAAGAGGAATAGAAGGAGGAAAGAAAGAAATAAAGAAAAGAGGAAAAAAGAATAGGAAGATGTTTCTCCCAGTATTTTCTCCCTCCCCACCTGATTCCTCCTGTTCTCAACACCACCCCCTAGTCCACGGGAACTGGGAGGCATTTCAGGGAGGGGAGTCAAGGTGGAAACCTAGTGCAATAGAAACTCCATGGAATATAAGACAGTAACCCTAGCAAAGACTCCTAGTAATGGGGGACATAGAGCCCAAACCTGTCATCTTCTGTGATCAGACAAGTCCTCACCTGGAGGATTGGGACACCAACCCAGCCACATAACCTTTGACCTACAGCTTGTCCTGCATTCAGGGTGTTCTGGAGCTGGAGCCTAGCAGAGCAATCATCAAAGAGACCAGAAAGACTTTATCCTGCAACTGATGGGAGCAGATATAGAGTCCCACAGCCAAACATTAGGCGGAGCTCCAGGAATCCTACAGAGGAGGGGGGTAAGGATCAGAGGACCCAGAGGGGTCAGGGACACCAAGAGAACATAGCCCACAGAATCAGCTGACTGGGACTCTTGGGGATTTGCAGAGAGATCAGGGAGTCTGTAGGGGTCTGACCTAGGTCCTCTGCTTATATGTTATGATTGAGTAGCTTAGTGTTCTCCTGGGATTCCTAACAGTGGGAGTGAGGGAGGTCGCTGACTCTTTTGCCTGCTTGTGGGACCCTTTTTCTCCTGCTGGGTTGCCTCTTCCAGCCTTGATGGGATGGGATGTGCATTGTCTTATTGTTGCTTGTTATGTCGTGTTTGGTTGATGTCCCTGGGAGACTTGTTCTTCTCTGAGGGGAGGGAGGGTTATGGATGAGAGAAAAGTAGAGGTAGGAAGAGAGGCTGGGGGGAGGGAATGAAGGATAAACTACAGTTGTGATGTAATATATGACAGAATTTTAAAAAGGGAGGAGGACATGAAGTTAGAAGGGAGGTGTGCTGGGGAGGCTGGACAGAGTTGAAGTGGGAAGTGGAGACTGGATATGACCAAGACATGCTGCATCTATATGAAGTCTTCAAAGAATAAATTAAAATATTATTTTTAAAGAAGAAAGTAAACTTGAAGCTCCTGATTTAAAAAGAGAATAAGAAGAAAAAAGCAAAGAAATTGGGCAGAGGTTTGTTTAATTTTATTTGTTGGTTTTGGTTTTGGTTTTGAGACAGGGTTTCACCATGTAGCCTAGACATACTGGCTTGGAGCTCACTATGTAGTTCAATCTGGCCTCAAATTTACGATCTTCCCGACTGAGGGTTTGAGTCGCAGTATGTCTTGCCACACCCAGCTAAGTTTTGCATAGCTTTTTCTTGAAGACTTAAATGCAAGGCAGTGTTTCTATTCCTTCTGTGGAGCACAGTAATATAAGCAATGAGAATAAGATATGGCCAAAGAAAGAAGAGTGGCCACTGCTTAATTGAGTAAACTCTTGCTTGCTTATTATTAGAGCCAAAGTTTCCAGAAAACTGATTTTTCACATGTAAGTCATGTCATGAATTGTCCACATCAATTGTTTCCTCAACTTCGCATGAATATTAAATAGATATTTCCAAGATAGTCTACATGATTGTACATGGTTTAAATTCAACTTAGGGAAAGTCATTTCTTAGATTCGTGAATCCCTCCTGTATTATTACAAAATAAATTGTTTTGTTGCCTTTTGAATTGTCAAGTCTGGCAAAGAGAAGTGTCACGGGCAACAGATGAAATTAGAAGGATCCCAGGATTTTAAAGCTCATTAGCATTTTCTGTTCCCCCTTTTAAGCTCAAATCCCTCTCCCTGGGGGTCTGAATAAAGAAACATGCCTGTCACTGTGGGACAACATTCACATTCTTCAGATAAGGACTCTGCTCAGTCCGGGGTCAAATTATACTAGTGGCAAAGCTGATGAGCAAACAAGGTTTTGGAAGATTCAGTCACTCTTGTAAAAGCTGATTATAATTGATGAACGACCAGCTTGCTAGACCCTGACAGGCTGGCTGCCTGGCCTTTGCTCTCTGCCAGTTCAAGCCTTACGAGTGTGAAATAGCCAATTACTGGAATACCTATTGAAAGTAATAGGCCAATGAGCAAATTGCTACTATGGGATGCGATAGTGGTGTAGATGGAAGGAGGCCAAGATAAAGTTCTGCCCCGAGCAGCTGCTCCACCACAGATTGCTAATACTATTGGATGACCAAGGGATGAGAGTGAGAGGTACTTTCCCATTCAAACTGCAAGTGCCCTGCCTTGTATTGACTTAAAGTTTATGATGCATGATACCATCTTGTTACCCAGGTCCTAATTTGCAGAAATAAATCCTCCTTTTAAAAGGTAGTTAAATAGGTAATAAGGAGAGTCATGGCCATAGATTTTGTGCAAAAGCATTAAATACAATTTTTGCAGGGAATGAAAAGTCATACAGTGTGCAGAGCGTTAATACTTGCCAGCCATTTGCTATTGACAGAACAATTTATCTTGATAAAGGACAGTGAAGAATTCCAATCTACTCACTGCCATCACATTATCATCAGTAATATATGACTGCATCTAAATATAAGGGTGAGAACTGATACAGCTGAGGAGTTCTTACTAATTTGCCTGTAAATAGATCATGTACCGGACAATGAGCACGTGACACATTTACCATGTCATTGCAGAGCCTATTTTTGTGTGAAACTTAAAGTTTTGCTGTGTTTAATGGAATATACCATAATGTTTCCTTTTGGAAGCAGCATGCCTCTTTACTAAGAAATTTGGCCTTGGTTTAGGAACTGCTAGATATTACAGAGAAGATAGGACACAGAAAGGTAAATTCTAAACGTGCACAAGAAGTGGATTCTCTCAGAATTTATCACCATCTCCCTGATTCTTTGCTATTAGTTTTTGTGTTGCAGTTACTACAACAGTATGTACCCTTTTTTGTAGGATTATAAGCCCGGGGAGTGCTTCTTACGTGTTCCTTTGAAAATGGATCTAAGGTAACTCTGAATTATCTGAAAAGCCCCGAGAAGGGCACAGTGCAGACGGGTCAAGCAGAATGACATGGAGCTTGAGTGGTACAGATTAGGGAAGCACTGGAAGCCATTGGTGCCCATTTCCCCTTAGCCTAGAAGCCATGCAAGCTCAGCTCACTATGGTTATGGGAGGCAGAGGTGTAGACAACACAGTCCCCTGGGCACATGAATTGTCTGCCCCATCTCCCAAGTACCTGCACTTCTGTAAGTCTCAAAATAAGAAAAATTCAAATCCCTCATTGCTTAATATCTGCATCTTGAGTTTACTGGTAAAAACTGTTGTGTTTCCTAGGAAACTCTTCAATGGCTCATCACTTTCTATTTGTCTTTCACGAACCCTTTCACAAGAGAAATGAGAGCCTGGATCAGCGATAAATAGCTTAGAAGTGATTTGTATATTCCTTTTAGGATTTCAGCTGTGGACAACTGAAATAGCCTGCTATTTGGAGCATACATTATTTCTATCATAAGTAAACTATAAAGGACCTGTGAAAGATATTAAAGAAAATCACAGTATTTCTAATTTAATTGTTGAAAGCAAATCAAAACAAGAAAATGAATTTGACAGCCGTGTCCAAGAAACGGCAGCCATCCTAGTCTTATGCCACTAAGATAATCAAAAATTCTAGTTTTAACCAAATTACTTGAATTGACTACCACTCTAATAATCAGGACACTTTCTTTCCCTCTCTTGATCTCCGATTGTGAAAAACAAAACAAAACAAAACAAAAAAAAGTATAAGTTAAAAAGTCCAGCATTAGCTTTAAGATCAAGAATTGAGAAGTAGCTGTCACCATTTGCATGCCTTTACTTCTCTGGCCACAAGGTGTCACTGTTGAACACAGGACCTGCACAGTTTGTTGTTCCTCTATGCCCCATCCTTGTGGATGCTGATCCCTGGGCAGTACAGAGAAGCTTCTCCACAGTCCACCCAGCATTTCTTCAGACTTGAGTTTACTGTGGTAACCACTGGACTTCAGACTCACATCACATCAGAGTCAAAATACTTTTCTTCACTGGGTTGTATGAGGATGAGCATTTTGTGAGATTTCAATTAATCATGCGCGCGTGCACACACGTATACATACATGCATGCACACTCATGTTCGTGCATGTATACAAGGCTTAGAACTGAGATTATCAGCTGCTACCAGTTTTTAAACAACTATTACTTCAAGACCACCTGAGATTAAGCACACAGAACCTTCGGCTAGCCTTCTCTTTTGCTGGTCCTGGTATAAGCTATCCTTTGCAAGCCTTGGCATCTTTCTTGTTTGCAGATTTCACTCAATCCATTTGAAAGCTTCTAATAATATCATCAGTTTAAAATGATGCTTCTTGCCAGGTGGTGGTGACACACGCCTTTAATCCCAGTACTCGGGAGGCAGAGTAAGGCAGATCTCTGTGAGTTTGAGGCCAGCCTGGTCTACAGAGCAAGATCCAGGACAGGCACCAAAACTACACAGAGAAACAAACAAACAAAAATTTTTTTCTTTATCTCTTCCATCTTGTTACTCTTGTATCAACTATATCATCTTTCCCTCAGTGATGAGCTGTATCTGTGGGGCAAGTGACTACTTTGGGCAAGAAAACAAAGCTTGGGCTCTGATGGTGCCTCCTGAGTCATTGGAAGCCTACTGTTTGACATTTAGATAACTGAGCGAAGTGTATGCAAAATTGAACCGGTCTCTAAGATGAATTTCAATTCTCAGTTTGTAAGGAAAACCACCCAGCCCTTAGAAGTTTTAGTGTCTCTTGTTAAATGTACTAATAAAGTAGTGTTTTGCCTTGAAACTTTTTTTTTCTGTAAAGATAATTTTTATAGTAAAAATTTCATTTTTAATTTGTCATAGAAAGCAAATGATGTGATATAATGACTGTATTTGTTATGCTTAATTAAAAAACTTTGTAAAGGAGTAAAAAGAATGTTTCTAAGTGATATCAACAAAAACTTCATTGTGTTATTAAACATTAATGGGAAGTGGTATTATCTCAGAATTTTAGGTGAGGAATCCATCTTCACAAAATTGATATTGGTTACATGCCCAAGGTTTTCAGGTGGAAAGGAGCTTGTACACACAAAAGCCAGACTGTAAACACAGGTCTGTATATTTTATTTCATGAATTTTATGTTCAGAGTTTGCTGAAATCTTCTTAATAATTGCTAGATTCTGGTTTGTTTTTCATTTTTTTGTTTGTTTGTTTGTTTGTTTTTTAACTCTTTGCTCTTTTGGGAGCCTGCCACCCAGCTCCCAAATAAACACACAGAGGCTTATTCTTTCTTATAAATGCCCAGCCTTAGTTTGGCTTGTTTCTTGCTAGCTTTTCTTAAATTATCCATTCTGCCTTTTGCCTCTGAGCTTTCTACCTTTATCAATTTCTATATATCTTTTCTTTCCTTATTATTCCATGGCTGGCCACTTCTTTTCTTGCTCCTTGCTCTTTTATCTCCCCAGATTTCTCTTGTTTTTTTCTCTCTGCCTGCCAGCCCTGCCCATCCTTTCTCTTGCCTTGCTATTGGCCCTTTAACTCTTTATTAGATCAATCAGGTGTTTTAGACAGGCAAAGTAAAACAGTGTCACGGAGTGCAACAAATGCAGTATAAAAGAATGCAATACATCTTTGCATCATTAAAACAAATGTTCCACAGCATAAATAAATGTAACACATCTTAAAATAATATTCTGCAACAAGATCCTCCCAGATTTCCCATCTACAAAGTTATGTTGTAAACAAATGCAAAGCTTTGTCTCTTTTTTTCCGTTTGCCCTGCTTTAACTGTGTACGTTTTGTGGTTTCAATATGAAATGTCCCTTAGAACACTTACATGTGATCCTCGAAGCAGTCAAGTTCAGAGGTGACATCTTGAGAGGTGACTGGATTATGAGTACTCTGACTTTATCAATGGGTTGATCCACTGATAAATTCATAGCTAAAGGGTCCTTCATAGGGGAATAGGTCACTGGAGGTGGGCCTTTAGGGAGAACATTTTGGTCCATGGCCCCTTCCTCTCTCCCTGCTTCCTGGTTGCCATGATGTGTGTGCCATATGTTCCCCTCCATGGTACCCTGCCTCAGTACAGTAAGAAACAACAGAACTAGCAACACAGAACAAAGTCTCTGACACCATGAGCTAAAATTCAATTTTCTCTGTGTAAGTTGATTTTGTTAAATATTTTGTCATAGAGACAAAAAACTGTCTATTGCAAAAAGCTGACTGTGGTCCCTGGGTCTAGTAACGTTTGCAAGAAAATCGATACTGACTAACATGCTTTTTTATATTCTTGATTTTCAAAAAGGCTTTCACTTTTTAGCATTTTATTTCTGTGAATAATTTCCATTATGTTTTGACAAAATAGAAAGTTAAGTTTTAGCCTATTTTGAAAGAGTGTTTTTGTTTTGTTTTTTATGATAAGTGAAACTCGGTTTTCACTTGAAGTTTTTTGTATTTTCCTTTGAAATGATCATACTATTTTTTTACATTATCTTCAATTGAGGATATTTTTAAGATACCAAAGCTTAAAACAAACTTGAATTCATAGAATAAATTCTCTTTGTTCATAATCAACAGCATTTTGTTCATTTTGGGGGTTGCATTTAACATCAGGTTATATGGTACCAGACTCTTTATACCAACATGTTAGAGATAAGGATTGGCCATGCAGATGTTTTGAATTCCCCTGTGAAGCCTCCTATGACTGTTGAACGTCTCCTCCTTTTCCTGTGGATTCCATATTTTAGTTAACTTTTTCTTAATTTATGATTTATATTTTCCGCTAACACAATCTATATGGCAAATGTTTTCATGTTATCAAGATTATGCCCAGTGTTTGTCATTGCATAGAGGCATCTGCTACTTGTAGACTATCTGCTCTGCCACTTGCAAACAGCAGCAGTCCTGATATTTCTCCAAATCTGTATTTGCCCCCATTTTACTCTAGTTCAATCTGGCCAACTCAGTTGAGTGAGCTAGTCCTTTCATATAGTATTATTTTTATTTAATACTCTTAAGCTTTTTGTGTCCCATTTCAACAACTTCAATTCATATATTAATATATATATACATATATATATATATTACAAACATACCTATGTTTGTAAAATATGGCTACTTGCATTTACTTTGTTACTGTTTTGCTTAATTTGTAAGTTAAATATTTCATTACTTTTCCTTTCTTCTTGTTCTGGTGTTTTCTTGTATTGCCTCAGCTGCTGCTTACAAGTTTTAATAGAGAACTGTCATTGCTAGACCAGGCAAATATTTATAATTTTATTAATAATTTTCCTTTATCATGAAACTTTAGAGTACCTGTTTTCTTTTTTTAAGACTTATGGATTATGTCCTCACCTATTCAAATTTATTGCATTATAATCTGTGTTGCATTTTTCTTTTATGTCAAATAATTATTTCCAATTCATATAACATATTTGTATTCTTTCATAAGTTTTTTTGTTTTTGCTTTTAGATTTATTTATTCATTATGTATACAGTGATCTGCCTGCATGTGTGTCTGCAGGCCAGAAGAAGACATCAGATCTCATTATAGATGGTTGTGAGCCACCATGTGGGTGCTAGGAATTGAACTCAGGACCTCTGGAAGAACAGCCAGTGCTCTTAACCTCTGAGCCATTTCTCCAGCCCCATTCTTTCATAAGTTTTAAGAATCTATTGAAAAAATATTTCTGTGACTTGATTATATAGAATTCTTTCCTTATATACAGATGTGTGTGCATGCTATACATATATATATATTCACATTATACATATTTTCACACACATGCAATGCTCCACTGATACTTATGTGATTTATCATTTGTTAGGTGTGTAAATTTATTTGCAATAATCACACAACTTCCTCACCTCTTCTGTGATGAAATCTTAAGGGGTAATTGTAGATTTTCAAATTCTTCCTGTTCTTTATGTCTTGTGAGGATCTGTGTTAAGTGCATGTACAATCCCATATGGCTTACTTTACTGTTTGCACTGCTCATTTTATTTTCAAGTAAAACGTATTTTTATTGCAAATTAATTGTTAATTTAAATCTATTTTGTTCTCATTTAAACATTATTGTAACAAATTGCCTTTTAAAAAAAAATTTGGCATGATTGGCCTACCATGAGCCACACTGTTAACTGATTATTCTGTCTTCAAAAGTCAGTTGTCCATAACTTCTAGTTAGGAGTCAGGGCTTGGGAAACAGTTCTGACCATGCTAGAATTTGGGCAGAATATCATTTCCCTGATGGCTAAGGATGTTGAAAATTTCTTTAAGTGCTGCTTGGCCATTTGAGATTCCTCTGTTGGGATTCTTCCTTTAGATGGGTACCCCAATTTTAATTGGATTTTTTGATTTGTTGATGTCTAGTTTCTTGAGTTCTTTATGTATTTTGGATAGTAGCTCTCTGTGAGATGTGGGTTTGATGAAAATCTTTTTCCATTCTGTATGCTGCCATTTTGTCCTATGGATAGTGTCCTTTGCCTTACAGAAGCTCTTCAGTTTCATGAGGTCCCATTTATTAGTTGTTGATCTTAGAGCCTGTGTGATTGGTATTCTGTTTAGGAAGTTTTCTCCTGTGCCAATGCATTCAAGTCTACTTCCCACTTCCTCTTCTGTCACGTTCAGTGTATCCTGTTTTATATTGAGTTCTTTGATCCACTTGGGTTTGAGTTTTGTTCAGTGTGATAGATATGGATCTATTTGTATTCTACATGTGGACATCCATGTAGACCAGCACCATT
Organism: Peromyscus eremicus; assembly: GCF_949786415.1. Classification (NCBI taxonomy): domain Eukaryota; kingdom Metazoa; phylum Chordata; class Mammalia; order Rodentia; family Cricetidae; genus Peromyscus; species Peromyscus eremicus. The sequence continues at coordinate 10,923,360 of NC_081436.1, read as the reverse complement.
TGTTAAGATGTTTTCTTTTTTCCATTGTATTATTTTGGCTTCTTTGTCAAAATTCAGGTGTCCATAGGTATGTGGACTTACTTCTGGGTCTTCGATTGATGCCATTGATCCACCTGTGTGTTTTTATGTCAATGTCATGTGGTTTTTATTACTATATCTCTGTAGTAGAGTTTGAAATCAAGGATGTTGACACCTGTGGAAGTTCTTTTATTTCACAGGATTGTTTTAGTTACCCTGGGTTTTTTATTTTTCCATATGAAGTTGAGTGTTATTATTTCAAGGTCTATAAAGAGTTGATGTCTTTGAACATGTCTGTAATTGTTACTTTGAAATTTTGGAGTTTGTCTAAGTCATTCTCATTGGGACCATTGCTATGTTGTTAGTAATTTGGGGAGCAGAAATGTCTTGGTTTTTCATGTTGCTTGTGTTTTCACATTAGAAGCTGAGCATCTGAGTTAGTTCACTGATTTTTTTTTCCATGTCATTTTCTGAACCATATGTGTTGAGTGTGCATTTGGTGGGGTAATTGATGTGATCCCTACTAGTACAAGAAAAGATGTGGCTGTTATTGTTTGTTTTTGCTCTTTTGGGGTCCTGACACCCATCTCTCAAATAAATTACACACAGAGGCTTATTCTTACTTATAAATGCCTGGCCTTAGCTTGGCTTATTTCTTGTCACCTTTCTTAAATTTAAATTATCTCATCTACCTTTTGCCTCTGGGCTTTTTCCATTCTCTAACTTCTATAAATCTTACTCCTACTCTGTGGCTTGCTGTGTAGCTAGGTAGCTGACTCCTGGGTCCCCCTCCTTCTCTGGCTACTTGAAGAGGTACAACCTCAGACCTTAAAGATGGGCAGGTTCTCTTGAGGTCTTAGGGGCTAGGGTGTCAGAGGACAGGGTACGTGTGGCCTCTCACCTGATGAGCAAGCCAGTACTCTGACCCAGTTCCCTTTTTAATGCTTATTTATCTGTTGTGCCAAATGTTAGAGTACTCGATGGTGCTGGTGTGAAGTGAGTTCTCATCAATGTATGGAGCCTTTGCTTACACATGATAGAAGATGAGCTCACTTAGTGCTTCACCATGCTCAGGAGTGTTCATAGATCATCGAAATCAGGTCTGAGTATATCCACCCTGGTTTATTTTCTCTTATTTCTACTTCATGAGTAGTCTTAAAAAATGTTGCTTATATTAATATAATTAATTATATTAATTTGGTTTCTCTTAAAAGAAAGGTATAGTACCTATGTGGGACTTAAAGAAAAAAAGGGATCCTTAAAGTGATTCAAGCCAGATACAGATATCAAAGTTAACAGAAAATTAAAGTGTGACTCAGCCTAGTAGTTATGAAAATGTGATTACTCTGCATTTATCTACTAATCAACTATTGAATGTACTTATACTATATCTGGAGACCAGCACAGATTTTACTAATAGTGAAAAATGGAAGTCCAGAAAAGAAAATCATTGAGCAAAGGAAATATAGTGAATGAAATAGGAAGTCACAAGTCTAGATGATAAATGTTGGCATGGAAGTATCAACGTAACTCAGACAAGGTGTGGTAGTCTTCCTAGAAGGAATATTAGAATAAGCAATACTTATTAAGGTACTGTCTTAGTTACAGTTTCTGTTGCTGTGAAGAGACATCCTGACCAGGACAACTCTTATAAAGTAAAACATTTAATTGGGGATGGCTTTCAGTTTCAGAGGTTTAGTCCATTATCTTCATGGTGTGGCATGGCAGCATGCAGACAGACATGGTGCTGGGGAAGGAGCTGAGAGTTCTACATCTTGATCCACAGGCAACAGGAAGAGTCTGTGTCTACACTGGTCATAGCTTGAGAATAGGAAGCCTCAACACCCACCCCTCAGTGCCACACTTCCTCCAACAAGGCCACATCTACTCCAACAAGGCCACAGCTCCTAACAGTGTCCCTCCCTATGAGCTTATGGGGTCCAATTACATTCACACTACCATAGGTGGTAACTGACAACAGAAACCAGAAAGGGTGAATGGGAATGAACCAGATAAAGAGTCTGGTTATAACAGAGAAACAAATCCAACACAGGCAGAGAGACCTTTTAAATGTGCTTTTGAATTCAATTCTTAATTACTTTGTTTAGAATGATTGTTACTATGTCCACCAATGACAACAATTTGCAGTTTTTTTTATCTGACTTATATCAGTATAATGTTTGCTTCATAAAAGGAGTTTGGAAGTATTCCTTCCTTGAGAAGGAATACTATTAACAAGTGGGGGGGGGCAGGGCGTGGTGGTTCAGGCAAGGTATGCCTCTGTAGACTGTGGTTCCTTATATAGGCCTGACTGGTTGACTAGTCTGGAGCTCACTAAAACAGGCTAACTTCAGATTTGTTATCCTCCTGAGTGCTGGGATTAGAGAGGCACATGTTAGCATGTTCCAACACACTCTTTTTAAATGTTGAGTAGAATAATCAATGACACCCTCTTTATTGCTTTTTGATTACTGATTCACAATTGTGCTCATTTTTTTATTCAAAGTTTTCCATGATTCATTCTTAATACAGAACTTCTGGAATTTAGCCATTTATCTTTCTTGTGTATTAGACTTGCTGATGTTTATGTATTTGTAGTGAATTTTTATTATCTTGTATATTTCTGCATTATTAGCTGATGTCTCCTGTTTCTCTTACTATTTTATGTATTTGGACCTCTCTCTTTTTTTTTCTTGATTACCCAGGCCCAAAGTGTGTCTATTTATTTATCATTTTGAAGGAAACCCTTTAGTATCACTGACTTTTTATATTATTTTTGATTCTTTATTTCATTTATTTAGTAAATTACATAGTGTTTGGTTTTTCTCTTCTTGCTGATAAGTTGGGGCTTGATGTATTCTTTTGTTTTCATAGTTTCTAAAGCCATAGTATTGTCATTTAAGCCTTTTGGTTTTGTTTGTTTTAGAAGTGTGTTTCATTTGAGGACTTTGCCATGTTTCTCCTTTTATTGGTTTCCTCCGTCTTCCCATATGAGTCTTAAGTTCCTTGGCATTTCTGATGTATCCTTGAAATTCTTAGAATTTATTTCATGGCCTAACAGGATCCATTCTGAGAATGTTCCATGTGCAGTTGAGAAGTGTATCCTGTTGCTGTTGAGAGAAGGTTCTTCATATGTCAGCTTTCTATTTTGTATCTAGTGTATTCTAATCTACTTCTCCTGACTGAATGGTCCTGTTGTCAAACGTTTCCTAATGTTCTGTTATTGCTATGTATTTTTCTTCCTTGTTCAGTTACTATTGGTTACTATTTTAGCACTCCAATATTTGGTACTTGCATTTTATGATTATTATATCTTCTTGATAAATTGGCTTTTTATCATGAAATAATGACCTTCATTGATTGTGACTTGAAATGAATTTCACACTCATTTCACTTGTAAGAATTCTTTTTTAATTCCTTCATTTCCAATCTATATGTCCTTAAAGACAGACAAAAACATCTTCCAGAATCAAATCCCTAGATGTCATTTTTAATCTATTTTGTTACTTAATGCTGTTTTAGCATATGATTTGGTCTATTTGCCTTTAAAATAACTTTCATCAGTGAGGCTTCGTTGGAATCATTTCTTGACTATTTGCAGTTTATCTCTTTCTTCCTCTTTTGTTTCCCCATGTTAATTAGTTGCCTTTTTTAGTTACATGTTTTGATTTCTGTCTTGTAATCTTTAGAATACTTAATAGATTTTCCTTTGTGGTTACCATATAGCACATATGATATACCCATATATCTCCCTATTTTAAGCTGATACTCAACAACTTTGATCATGATGATACTACTGATTTTCAACTTGATAGAATCTAGAACAACCTGGGATATGGATATCCGGGCATGCCTGTGAGAAATGTCTAAATTATAAAAATTGGTGTCAGGACCATCCTTGGGTGGGGATGCTGGACTACAGAAAATGGGCTGAGCATCAGCCTACATTCATCTTTCTCTATTTGCTGATTATGGATGTGATGTGACTAGTGGCTTCAAAGGCCTGCTTCCTTGACTCCCCTGCTATAATGGACTGTGTGTTGAACTGTAAGCTAAAATAAATCCTTTCTTCCTTAAATTGCTTTTGCTAGAGTATTTTGTGACAGCAAAAGAAAACAACTAAGAAAATAGTACAGAACAACTCTATTCCTTTGTTTTTCTTCATGTTGTTATTATAGTTACTAACTTTTGTATTGTATGAACAATAAAATTATTTTAGTGATGATTATTTTTATATGTATTTTAGTTTTCATAAAAGCATTTAAAGTGCTCTAACTTGATCTACATATTTCATTTTATTGGTGAGTTTTGAATATTCATATATTTTCCATTATATTTATTCCATTTGATTTTTGAGTAACTCCATCTCATGTATATTACAAAGAAGGACTAACAGTGATGAGCTTCTCCAGTTTGGGGTTTTGTTTTGTTTTAGGAAAATCTTTATTTACTTCATTACTATGATTATTGTTATTTGTCTGTTTGTTTGTGAAGGTCTTAACCCAGGATGACACTCATCTGTAACTAAGGATGACCGTGTACTCCTGACCATCCTGCCTTCACCCCCAAGTCCTGAGAGTATGCCATGCCCACACTCTACTTCACTTCTGATGGACAATTGTTGATCTAGAACTCTTCATTGGCATAGCTTTTTCCCCCTAAGTGTTTTCTATGTACTCTGCCACCCTCTACCTGCCTATTAACTTTTTGCTAAGAAATTCTCTAATGATGAGAGTCTGCTCTATATAATCAATTGTTTTTCTCTTGCTTTTTTTTTATAATTAATTATTCTTGCCCTTGACTTTTAACAATTTAGCTATAGCTTGTCTTAATATAGATAGGCATTTTAATTTCAACATATATGGGATCATTTGGGCCTGATCAATCTGTATTACCACTTCCAAATTTGGGGGACTTTCAACTATTTGTTCTTCAAGTGCATTTTCTGTACCTTCCTTCTGGTCATCATAACCAAATATATGATCATTCCATTTCTTTAGGATTAGTTAATACATCTTTTTAGCTGCTTCAGGAGTACCCTATCTCCCAATCTTTAGATATTGCTATACATAGCTATCTGAGAGCTTGGGGAAGTGACAGTTTCTTACAGGCTCTGAAGATTTGTTTGAGCAGTGAAAGACTTTATCCAATCATGGGTGTCCCAGGCAATTGTGTTCACCTACTTTGCTTTCAGGGTTTCTAGCCAGTGAGGTCACTGTTTTTGTGCTAAGATTCTGAAGATCCACTGGTCAGAGTCCTCAATCTTAGCAGCATACATAGATAAACTTCACTTTTGGTAGACACACAATCTGGGCTTTGAGCTGTTATGAGTCCTCACATGGACCCACAGTTCAGTAGAACTACAGACTGTACCCTATGGTTGAGCACAGGCCACAGGGTGTCATGGTAAGGAAGTTGGGGCAGAAGGAGTTGGATGTAGCTGGTCATATCATATCTGCAGATGAGAAGCAGAGAGCGGTGAATGCTTGTGCTTGACTCGCTTTTATATGGTCCAGGATCCCCATTCAGGGGTGCTCCAGCACACAGCTAAGATGGGTCTACCCTCATCAATTAACTTCATCAAAGTGATCCCCCATAGACATTCCAGAAGCTAAATAACCTCTCACAGATGTGCCTGGAGACTTGTCTTCTCCTAATTCCAGATTTTGTTAAGTTGCAATTGTCACTATATGTGGTGGTATTGTGTTCCCCAAAATATTGTGCACCCTAATAAACTTATCTGGGGTCAGAGACAGAACAGCCACTAGATACAAAGGCTAGAAAATGGTGGCACTCACACCTTTAATCCTAGTGTTCCAGAGGCAGAAATCCCTCTGAATCTCTGTGAGTTCAAGGCCACATTGGAAACAGCCAGGCATAGTGACACATGCCTTTAATCCCAGGGAGTGGTGGTAGAAGGCAGAAAGATATATAAGGCATGAGGACCAGAAACTAGAAGCATTTAGCTGGTTAAGCATTTGGCCTGGTTAAGCATTCAGGCTTTTGAGCAGCAATTCAGCTAAGACCCATTCTGGATGAGGACTTAGAAGCCTCCAGTCTGAGGAAACAAGACCAGCTGAGGATCCGGTGAGGTGAGGTAGCTGTGGCTTGTTCTGGTTCTCTGATCTTCCAGTTCACCCTAATACCTGGCTCAGGTTTGATTTTATTAATAAGAACTTTTAAGATTCCTGCTACAATTATAGACTATTATGTGGCTAGTTTCCCAGTGCCTGTCTACTGGCTATAGAGAAGACAGAGGGACTCACAAAATAAGGAACTGGGAATTTAGGGGCTAGGATTTCATTGAGAATTTCTGGAGGTGAGAATCTTTTATTCATGCCTTTACTCTTTTATAAATACTCATTAAAGTTCATCATATTTCCTGCCCACAATCTTGGATTTTATGGGATGTGCCTTGCATAGTAGGTTTAGCCTTTGTACAGAAGAGGTTTTTGAGACTTGCAGAGACTAAATTGTGTGGCAAAACTCACATATATAGTAATAACAGCAGTCTCTCTGCTCTTCAAAGCTGCACTTTCCCCCTTTACTGCTTAGTAGCTGAATGAGAGTTTGGGTCAAAAGTTGAAGGGATCTAGTTATAAATGTGATTATCTTTTTTCATGTAAGGTTTTTCCACAATTATTCTTTTAATTGATACCTGTATAGGTGTATATCGTGACACCACATGAAGAAAAGGCTAGTACTAAAAAGCAAACAATTTGTTCAATGTATCTTTTCACATGCATTTATCCTAAGACAGATGACAGCTCATCTCTGAGTCAGTTGTATTTTTGCAAAAACTAAAACATTCATGACCTCTCTGTACGTCTTCCTTCCTTGAAGTTGTCCGATAAAGATGGTTAGCAAACAAATAGAATGCATTCATTTAAATGAAATGTAAGCCAATGCCATTTTAGTGAGACCTTAACATGGAAATATACTAGGTCTTAGCAATGACTATTTGGCACTGAATTGCACCAAAGGTCTCCACATGTATGACGTCAACAAAACAAAACCTCTATGCCTTTTGCTCTTTTGGGCACACTTTGGGTGTGGTTAGAAATTTAAAATGTGTTTTTTTAAAAAAAAAAACTGAAGCAAAACTGTTTAATAGGAAAATTTTGGAGGAAAAGGTCAGGAAATGTAAAAAGGGACCTAAAATGTAATGAGCATTTCTAAGTATTTGCCAGTGGGAAATCACTCCTTCCATATTAAAAAAAAAATAGATTTATCTATTCCACTTTCTGTGTGTATTTTGCCTGCGTGTGTGTATGTGAACAGCATGCATGCCTGAGACCACTGGAAGTCAGAAGGTATCAGACCCCCTGGAACTGAATACATGTGTGTTTGTAAGCCACCATGTGGGTGCTGAGAACTTCAATCCAGGTCCTCAGGAAGAGCTTCAAGTGCCCTTATCCACTGGACAATCTCTCCAGTGCCCCCTCCTCATACCTTTTAGAGAGTTATTTTTATTTTATATGTGAGAGTGTATTCCCTTGAGGTATGTAAGTTCACCATGTGACTCAGTGCCCTCAGAAGCCAGAAAGGTTGTTGGATTCCTTGGGACTGTAGTTCCATATGGTTGTGAGGCACTGCTTGGGTGCTAGAAACCCAACCCAGGTCCTCTACAGAGCAGCAAATGCTTCTACCCCCTGGGTCATCTCTTCATCCTACCTGTTTCATTTTTTTTTTTTTATAGTGAAAGCATATCAAGATCAGAGGTGAGTTTAGAGGGCAAAGGTGAGCCCAGAGGACAAAGGTGAGCCCAGAGGGCACAGGTGAGTCCAGAGGATAAGGGTGAGCCCAGAGGACAGAAGCTTGTGTTTCCAGGCCCTTATGCCTCTGTGCAATGAACTGCAAAAGGGATTAATGGAGGCACATAGATGCTATAGGCAAGGCTATAGTTGGTTTATTGAGGGGGATATACAGAGGAATCTGGAGATGTGTCAGGCCTTCCCCATTGCCTGGCTTCAAGAAGGCAAGAAAGAAGAGAACCGAGAGGAGGTCTACAGTAACCTTTCATGGGTTATTAACACATAGCAACCCCCCTCTCCCAAGTTCGTATAGTGGGGGCCTTTCTAAGCATTCTCCCTTAGTTGAACGAAGCTCGGTTAGACTAACAACTACCCATCTTCCCCCTGGTGTCAATCTCTTGGTTTGTGCAGTCCTTTGGTAAGAACTTAACACGCTGTGTAGTACAAGGCAACGAGGGCAGACTCCGCTAAGGCCACCAGATCTGGCTTCGAATCACGCTGCTCCTGTTTAACCACTAGGGAATCCTGAGTTGTACTCAGTTTCCTGCAAAAACAACCAAACAAAAAACCAGTAACACCAGAAGTAATATCACCAGACTTGGGTCTTGGTCTATACCTCAAGAAGCCATCCATGCTCAGCTATCTATTCTTGAAAACCAATTAAAACAGCAAAATTAATAGTAAACAAAATCAGAAAAAAAATGTCTTCAGTGTAACCAAATTGAAAAGGGGAAAAAAGAGATCCAATGACTCCCTCAAATCTATCTTTTGGGTCCTTAAGTGAGATTAAAGTTTAAACAGAGGTCCAGGAAGATGCATATCTAAGCAGTCTGGTCAAGATGTGATCTTGTCCTCCACTGAACGCCCGTTGTCTGGGCTCCAGCCTCTCCAGCAAAAGTCTAACAAGTTGTTGGTACTGTGTGAAATCTCTTCCTGGGAGGCAAGTTCCCCCTCTGGCTGGCACCAAGTTTCCCACTTGTCCTTCTCCTCCTAGCATGAGATTGCTGGGGCTAATTCCAGCATCTCTGGGTGGTTCTCTCCTTCTACCATAATGTGGGTTCTGGGAACAGAATACAGGTCACTACCCTTATGTTGAAAAATCCTTTGCCAAATGAACCATCCACTGGTCCAACTTACATCATGTTCTAAAGTGAAAAATTTGGTCTAGTAGAGGGAGCTAAACCATGAGCAAAATGTATAACTATATAATAAATTATAGCAGAAATGGATATATGCTTTGGAGAGATCAAGTGAATACATGGGTGTTATTTGAGCCAAGAGATGAAGGAGGCTGGAGACATCGCAGGGCTGGGGAGGGCTATTTTAGGAGAGAACGCAGCAGGCAAGGGAAAGTGGGCACGTGATTGGCATTTTAAGGTCACTGCTCTAGAACAGAGTAAACAAAGAAAATGTAATAGCAAGCAGGCCAGGAAACTGACCAGAGCCAAATGTGAAAGGTTTTGCAGGCCATTGTCAAGGCTTAGGCTTTTACTCTAATTGAAAAGAAAGCCATTGCGGGGTTTGGAAGAACCTGTTGTGATAAAAAAAAAACACCTTTTATCTCCTTGATTGCTCTTTTGAGACTCACGGTAGGGAAACAAAAGCCCAAGCAGGAAAACACTTAAGAAACTATTTCAGTCCGGTAGGTGAGAAATTACCAAGTGGTAGTGTGTGAAGGTCAGAGACAAGTTCAGCTCTTGGATATCTCTGGGAAACAGAGCCAGGTTATATCAGATCGCATGTTGTATCTGTGAGACAGGAAAGTGAGAGACATCTATAGGAAGTTTCAGAATTGGGAACTTGAAAGGATCAAATTTCATTTCCTGATTTTATGCTACCTTAGTTGATGACCTTCAAATGTTAGACATCTCATAAAATATTTGTCTATTTCTTGAGCTACTATAAAATTTCTAAGAGCAAGGTGAGCTACTGTTCACTCACATGCACTCAGTATTTTCTCTATATATGGTAATTAGCAAATATTGATGACTGGTTAGCTGACTGTCTAAGGCTCATCGATGATAGTGAACATACTTTTCCTAACGTTAGCTGTGATGACTGATTTAATTTAATGTTATAGTCATAGATTCTTAAATGTCTCTGGAGATATTCAAGATTATATGAAAACATACAGGAAAATGCTTGTTTATGCTAAGTGTTTTGACTGCTTTAAAAATTCTTAGATCTAAGATGCAGTGTATATATTGAAGAGTCTGGGATAGGATTTTAAGCAAAACCGTAAATGAAAAAATCAATACATTCCTAAAAACAGCAATGTCTAATTACAAACCATTGTAGCTAAATTAATGTTTGGAGTTTGTTGGTTAGGAGTGTGTGTGTGTGTGTGTGTGTGTGGCTTCTGTATGTGACTGCTCACATGTCCACGTGTGTGGATAGAGGTCAACAGTGGGATCTTCCTCAGCTACTCTTTGTTGTTTTTACCAGCATTGAGAATGGACCATAACTATACAAAGAAGCCCACTTTAACAGTTTTATTAAGAGAACAGGGAAAGGGGGAAAGTGAGCAGGCCTGGGGGAGAGAGGTGTGGAGGAAATGGGGAGGGAACAGGTGGAGTCCGGTTTTAAGGATAATCTCCTGCATGCATATAGCGGCTTACATAGCCACATCACACATGCGCATAGATTATGTGGCCATGCTGTGCAAAGATTACTAGGACATAAGGCCCTTGGGGTGACTGGGCATTTTGCCTGAATGCAGACAGCACATGCGCATGTACAGCCCTGTAACTCAGGAAATGCTGGCATCTGGGATGACTAAACATTCTGCCTGACTACTGAGAATGCACTCATGTCATGGGACCCTGGAAGCAGCTAAGAGGATACTGGAAGTGATAACTCTTCACCTTATTTTTTGAGACATGGTCTCTCTCTGAACCTGGAGCTCACCATTTCAACCAGTCCGGCTGACTAGCAAGCACAGTAAGGCTCCAGCTAGTCTCTGCGTGTACGCTACTGGGATTAAAGGTTCATGCCACCACACCTAGCTTTTGTCCATCGGTTCTACGGATCTGAACTCAGATCTGCAGCAAGGACTTTTACCGACATGGTCATCTCCCCAGCCCCTGAGTTAATGTCTTACTCAGTAAAAACAAATCTTGTTTTGTTACTAAAATTTTTTTAAAACATCCTGTAGGCTTTGAAGTCAAACCAAATGAAGCTCTTGAATTTTGAACAAAATCATGTAAAGATGTAAACACCTTTCCCATCCAGTCCAGAAGTAACGGTTTAATTAGCTTGGTTTTTACAGTGGTGGTAATGAACCCAAGGTTTCCAATATGGGAGGTAAGAACCATTACACTGAGCCATATCCCTAATTGCATCCCTGATCTAGAATTTATAGATGAAGACAGTTAATGATTCTGGAGGGGTTAAACTCGTATCTACTGGCACCTGTCATTGTGGTCCATTTAACATGTTTATGTATTGACTTTAATCAGATGTTCTTAATATTCATGAACTTTAGAGACTATCTGTTGTAATACAGTCAATACAGTAATAGTATAGCTGTAATTTTACAAATAATGGGATTTGAATGCTAAGGGGGAGCCTTGACTTTTTTTTTTATAATATCCCATGATCTCAGGTCTCCATACACTATTCTTAGGTCATGAACTGTGACCTATAACAATTAAGTCCTCCTTAGCTGGTGCCTTTTGTGTTAGACACACAGAAACCCAATAGAACCCTATCTTCACCTGGAAGTGTTGTGTTAGACACACAGAAACCCAATAGAACCCTATCTTCACCTGGAAGTGTTTTATAAAGCACACAATACAACTATCCCATTCTCCATTAATCCAAGTGTACAAGTAACTCAGTTCTAAGGACGTTCGAACCTTAGCAGTATTTTATAGTACATGTTCAAAAAAACCCCATATATTATTATAACATTTTTATTATTAAGCCTTTGAGAATAAAATAAGATGTATTTTGATAATATTCAACCCTCCTACGCCCTAAAGCCTCCCAGATTCCACCCCCACTTCTTTTTAAATTCTCCCAACTTCATATCTTCTCCTCCTCCTCCTCCTCCTCCTCCTCCTCCTCTTCCTCCTCCTCCTCCTCCTTCTTCTCCTCCTCCTCCTCCCTTTCCATTTAGTCTAATTTGTTCTTCTCATATTCTCCTGGATGTGCATAGTTAACTTATTAGGGGCCATAATCCTCAAAGAAAACTGACTCTACCTGCCCCAAAAGCCACCATCTCTCAATAGCTTCTCACTTAGCAGCAGGCATTTTCAGGAAGCTTGTGAACTACTCCCTCCACACTGGAATGTTGATTGGCTTGATCTTGTTCAGGAAGCCACTGTTGCTGTGAGATCACGAGCACAGCTGTCCTGTCATATCCGGGAGACACTATTTTGTTCTGGTTCTCCCCAAACTCCAATTCTTACCATCTTTCCACCCCTTCTTCCATAATGGCTCCTGAGCCTGAGCAAGAGACTGGGTCAATGACATAGATGTCACATTTGAGCCTGAACACTAACTCTCTTGCGCTTTGACCAGTTGTAAGTTTCTGTACTGATCACTGTTCACTGCATAATGAAAACTCTCTGGTGAGGAGACTGACTGTTGTGAAAATTAACAGCAAATGCCAACAATTCAGCCTTTATTATGGCTGTTGTTTTTAAGGAACAAGTAGTAAATCTTTGGTAGATGCCTGAGATCGAACCTCGTTTTTTATTTGATGACAATGGCAATTGTAATAATGTTATTTTGTAATGACAAATTTTATTTTCATCACTGATATCTAGCTATTTATTAGACTTTAAGAGCAAGGATAATTAAACATTACTACTCAGAAGAGTTGCTTGTGTTATTTATAGCCAAAAAGAGTATTAAAAAAAACAAAACTTTTTATATTCAAATAGATGTTAATTCTTGCTTCATTAACTATAGACTAGGACATTTGTCTTGATGCCTCAGCTGTACCATCTCATTTCCCAAGTGTCTAAGGCAGCCCCTGTATCACTGCTGTTTTATTTTGTTTTCTTCTCTACCCCAAGACAACTCACCTGACGTCCAAATGGTAAGAAGCAACTGGACAGTATTTTCAGAAGGCATTGTGCCCTATGTTCTCCATCATATAATATAGGTTCTGTCTTAGTAGCCTGGTGCTGGTGAAGAAATTCTAAACAAACAAAGAGAAAAGCTTTCTGGATATTTCTGAGCCAATGATACATGGTGTTCAGATAATTTATGTCCTTTTAATTGGGCTACCGTGTCATTATCCCATCAACATTTGACACACTGTTAAATTCCAGTGTGTTTTCTGATGAGAATATTGTTAACAATGGCCTTCCATACTGAGGTTTTTGCCAGCCCCTGTGGTGCAAGCAATTTTAGATGCTAGTAAAATGAAATAGCTAATGCAAACAGCTTGGCAATAGTATTTATTGTCTTTTACTTTAAAACAAAGAACAAAGATGCCATGGATAGTCTTATTTTTCCTAATTCTAGACATAAATCACAGAGGCAGGAGAAAATATGATTCCATTTTGAACAATAAAACAAACTTTGCAAGTTCTACACAGCACTGGAATTATGGGCTCTCAACACTATTATATGTATAGTTTGGAGCATTGTAGGAATATTGCTACTTATATCTCTTCTGAGGTGCAAAGACTGTTCCTTATTAAGATTACACACCTATATGCTCCATACTTTTATGTTCCTACCTACTAAGTCACTCTCACGCTTGATGAACATTTATTTGGATAATGTCTGGAAGCAAAGCGTCACCCCTTCTCGGGGCAGATTAAGGAGAGAGCACTCTGTCAGTGCCTGGCAGGTGTAAATTCTTTAATGTATGAGCAGTGTATGAAAATACACATCAATGTAGAGAACCCTCAAGCAGACTGAGAGGCTGCCATGAGCAATTTTTAAAAAGTATGAGTTATTTGGTTCCTCTGCAGAGGAAACAACTCTGTAGGCATAAATTTGTGAATGGGGCTTGACAACCTGAACAAGCCCTGATTTCTCTCAAAATGTGATGTATACCCAACATGTGACATGGACTTTCTGGTCACCTGCACTCTCCAGGAAATGGAGAACTGGCATGGTAACTGGGGACATCTTGAGCCACATTACTGAGGTACTTGCCAAAAAGAAATTAAAAAGTCTTACAATGTGGAACTTTTGAAGTGACTTGCCAAAGTATGTTTTCTTGTGGACCCTCTCTACTCACTATTCCCAACAATTTCTTGAGCACCTAAATGTGAAAAGATATATTAAAGTCTGGCATGTGCATTCCCAATTTTGTCACTAACTTATATGTTCTAATATTGTAAGGTTGTTTTTTCTGTAGTTGGCCCCAGGTTCCTTGAACAATCTTTAGTAATGAAATAAGCGTCTCCCTGGTGTGAGCTCGGTGACTTCAGCCAGAGTGCCTGATTGACGAGTCAGTTCTAATTGAATAAGTGTCAAGGTCAACAGCCAACAAGTGATGAAGATGAGGAACCCTGGAGTAGTGTTTGTTTCAAATCCCATTATGTGTTTTTAGGAGCCCAGAGCTTAAGGGGGAAATGTAAAATTGGAAAAAAAAAAAAAAACACCCAGAAAATGGTAGTAAAGCTTTATGCTATGGGTATGAATTTGAAAACATGGTTATTTTTATAGTTTTAATAGAAGTAGCCACATAAAATATACTACTATCAGAGTTCTTGTACATTCAATATTTTGCACAGGTTAAAATATAAGTATGTCCTAAGTGTTCTGCTGTGAATCAGGAGGGAAATGAAGGCTTAGCTCCTGTCACTCATTGACCTAGGGCTTTCTGCTGATATTTCCCTAGGGCCCTGTCCCAGAGAAACAGTTGGGGTACTTATTGGGGTTCATATAGTGAGACATTTCAAATCAACTTCTGAAACAAATGCTACTTAAAACCTGCATATATCTATTCATCTCAGTAATTTGTTTTTCATATGGATATAATTATATTTCAGTTGCATTTCATTTAAAAGGTCCATTCATCTTTATCATGATGAAGCTTACTAAAGAGTCAAAAATTACTCTTTAAGACATTTACACAGTTTTCCATGTTCCCAAAATATTCAGTGCACATTCCTCCAATCGACCTGGGTGCACAACATTCTTCCTATCAGAGTCCTCTCCTTTCTGCTACACCCTAAATGTCCTGGAAGTTATCATTCAAGAAGTATCACCTACTGAATCCTATGGAAGTAGTTATGAGACTAACAGTGCATGGCTGGAGGATCTAGAAGAGCAGGAAGCCTGCCCAGGGCTTTCACAAAGGTCTTGATGAAATCTGTGTGGTTCCTAGTGGGCACTCATTATTACATGTGGTTTTTTCACAAAGCAACAAATGATGTGGCTCAGATCATATAGAATGAGTTCTTTAAGTTTATTGTGAGTTTACAATGAGTCAGGACTATGTTCTGAGCCACTACATTCTACCACCATATTCTCAAACATCAGGCATTCATTTAGAAAGACTTGCTGGGTGTCCGCCTTGTACCAGGCATCAGTGTGTGTTTAGTGTTATAACACTAGGGTGATGTTTCAACTATCATTAGTACCTATGGTGGTGGACAGAGTTCCTGCTCCACTAAATCTTTACATTTCTTTTCACTTCATAGAGGTGCTATTCCCAGTTTATAAATACCAGATACAAAGCAGGGAATATTTAGAAGTAGTATCTTCCTCTCTCTTAAGTCATGTACTTCATATAATGCCTAACAATAGACTTTGTTGCCTAATAATAATTTCCTCTCTGAATATTATCATTAGTCAGAAGCTAATAATTGCTTGTTGAATAAGTGCATAGATGTTAATTTTATTGAAAAGGATTACTCTGTTTTCATGGGTAGGTGTAACTACTCTGTGAACTGATTACGTATAATAAGTACATATTTGAAAAACTGAATGGTAGGATGCTGACTTTTAAAAGCGTACAGTCTTCTTTCTAATCACAAACATTTTCTTTTGTTCTCACAACTCAAAGTATACCCACTTCTGCCAGGGTCCCAGAGCATCATGTTACTATACTATCAGTTTTACATTCACAACTCATCATTTAACCTTTAGGTACAGAATAGGTAAACCTCTACTGTGATTCCTTTAACAATTATAATCTCTGTGAAATCGGAGGCAAATCATGTGCTTCTCACACACCCCAAATGCAAACATGCCAACCCCTGGGATAAGGTGACCGATGCAGATGGGTCTGTCCATAGTCAGAGATGTGGAAAGGTAAGGAAGCTGCTCTGCCATTCCAAGGCTGTTTGATGGGTGTTAGGGTGGGAATGGTTCTCCACCTCCCTCAGCTCCAGCTCTGGGACTTTGTCACTCTTTGTTTCTGAAGATGGTTAGCAGTGTCTGCCATGACATAGTTTTTTTTTTTTTTTTGCTGGCTTGCAACATGTAGAATTTTAGATCAGAACTTGTGTTCCATTTCTGTATATTTCTGCCTTTTCCAGTGCTAGCTGGAAATAAAATATGCATGTTGACAATTTCACTGACACTCAGTTTTGTGAATCTTACTGGTGTCCACTCCTTTACACAAGGGTCACATCCAAAAATACCTTTGAAGTAAACCCTTGACTACCTTGGGCTTCTGTTGTGTAAACAGTAGATTCTTAATCCTGCCAGAAGATTCATTGTTCATGGGAAGCCTGGGAGCACATCAATCTCTTGTGTCTGAATAGTGCACAAAGGTACCCCTTCAGGCTTTTCTAAGATTCTTAGCATGAGATTTACTGGCGCAGCTTTCCCTCTCAGTCTGAACCAAGCTCTCTTGGTAGTAGTCATTCACCCAGAGGCATTCTCTTAGCATCCCATGTTTCATGGAAGGGATAAGAATTTTCAGTAGCCATTCATTTCTATCTCTCTTGTGTTTAACAGTCTTTAGATTCTTACATGAGTTATTCTTTAATCTTTTGACTATTTCTATAATGTCTAAGAAGAAACCAGAAAGAAATTTCAATACTTTGTTTGAAATGTTCTTGACTCATTTCTAAGTTACGTCTGCTCAGAGGCTACCAACGTCTGGCACTCTGCAACCATGACTACCTTTCTGAAAGCACTTACCTCACTTTTTAAAACAATCTTCCTGACAACTCTATCAAAGGCCATGTGAGAGTTCCCTAGAGGTGTGCTACATTTGGGCGAGTCTTTGGAGCACACACTGTTTCTAAGCTTCTCCCATGTTAGGGTGCCATCTACCAGCCAGGTACCAATATCTCTAGTCTTCTTTCTAATTGCTACATTGTGAATATCCAAGCTGCAACAGCATTACAGTTGTCTTACTACTTGTGTGAGTCAAGAACCTAGGAACAACACTCCTGGCTGTATAAGAACTTGCTTGCAGTCACAAAGACCCACTCCTAAGCTCGAATTAGTAATTAATCCAAGCAACCCTTTATGGCATTTTTCTCTTATTTATATGCATTAATCACTTAACTAGAAGATTTAGCATGGAGAAATTTTAATTTCCTGTATTTTCAAGAATAATTCTGAAAAATGGAAAACAGTTGATTTCTACATATTTTAAAACACAAGAAAAAATCTGAAACATACTTAAGGTCAGCCTTATTATTTACTACTATTACTTTTTTTTTTATAAAAAGCCCTAATTAGAAAGCATTACAGTGTAATAGAACAGTATAATAGTATAATAGTATTTGGTTAGTTCCTTTCTTGATAGTGATTAGTTGTTCTTGCCCATGTGAGGCAGTTTTAAAGTGGAATGTATAGTTTAATAGGCAACTAGAGTCTACTAGTGAGTAAATACTGCTTATATAAATGCCCCCTCTTTGGGGGGAGTTTTTTAAATCCAGAGCTAAGAGTTGATTTTGATAAGTCTTTAATACCTTAAAGGAAGCAGGAGCCTAACCCTCAAGCAGCGCTGCCTCCTCCTCCTTCTAGACGCAGCTGTGACATGTAAGCTGTGTTCACTTTCGTCCTCTACTCCCCTTCCATCCCCTTCTCCATCCCCAAAACGGACACAGCAAAGCTCCATGCTTGTAAATGACCGGAAAATGAGTTTATCTTTCTAAAGTAGTTTCTACCACTGTAACAAGCTGGAATCAAAATGGCCAGTCAGTAAGAAGCCAACTCCTATTAGCTTGCATTAAATTATTTTCACTTGGCAGATAAAATTGCCACTTTTCCATTCTCAATTAGCGTTTGGTTTAATAGGATTGAGAGGCAAGCTGGAGCTGGGGTGGATGCTGTATTTAATTGGCTTGAAAATCTAGTAACTTTTAATAGATCAAATTTTGAGAGTGTTTCAGAAACACTTGGAACATCTATATTTTGCTTTCCAGATTAATCACAGTCTTAAAAGGAGAGACATTGCTGGTCAATAAGCACCTTTAAATTGTGCTGCTGTATTTTGGCTTTTATATCCTTATGGAACTTAGAAAGTTAGTATTAGGAAGGGGAACTTCATTCCTAAGCCACTAGACTCTTTCCTCTTTTGCAAGTTGTTCTGCCTCTTGCAAGTACACCTTGTGGTAAGTCATATACTCAAGTGTTGCTTCTAGGAAAGCAGGGACTATAGAGAAAAGAGCAGCGCAGACATCAGAGTCACAACAAGTTCAAACCCCGTCTCAGCTGCCTACTGGCAAGATAACCTTGAACATGTAATTGAATTGCCAGGACAACGGGGATGATATGAAGCATAGAGGTGTAAATATGTAATGTGTATGGTGATAGGTGCTCTGTAAATTTTGCCTGTTTTGCCGTCAGGTTTCTCAATATGACACTAAATTTTAAAATATACTCACTTGGCCTTTATCCAAATTCCACAATTCACAACGGAAATGCCTGAAAGTGGTAGAGAGTTCGGCCCCTGTGGTGAACCTACTACTAATATGTTCCTAGTCCCAAACTGCCCTCTAAGTCTTTGTCTTCATATCCATAGATTAGTATGCTCTCAACCCTCACCAGAATAAGGCATCTTTCTGCAATACATGGTGATTAAAACAGAAACTCAGAACTGGCCAAAGTACAGAGAATAGGACACTGTATGGAGTGCTCAGCCACAAGTGGGTCATCTATATCATATCCTACTGTATTTTGAATGAGAATGCTCCCCATGGGCTCACTCTTTTAAATACTTTGTCCCCAGTTGGTGGCACTGTTTGGGAACGTTGTAGAACTTTTAATATGTGGAACTTTTCTGGAAGAATACACAACTAGGGAAAGGCTTGAGGGTTGACAGCCCCTCCTCTCACCAGTTCTTGGTCTCTGTTTCCTGTGTGTGGTTGAGATGTGAGCTCAGCTTCCTGCTACTGCTGCTTGCCTGATGCTGCCATGCTGTCCCCACAACTATGGATGATAGCATCTGGAACTATAAGCCAAAACAAAGTCTTACATGTTGCTGTGGTGATGGAATTTTATCACATCAACAGAAAAGTTACTAATTCTGTCTGTGTGTGTGTCTGTGTGTCTGTGTGTCTCTGTCTCTGTCTCTGTCTCTCTCTGCCTCTCTGTCTCTGTCTCTCTCTGTCTCTGTCTGTCTGTCTGTCTGTCTGTCTCTCTCTCTCTCTCTCTCTCACACACACACACACACACACACACACACACACACACACACACACACACACACACACACTTAGGGATCATCACAGAAGGGCCAGAAAGATTTGAAGAGCCATGGGTAGTAAAAGGCTACTGTGAAGCAATCAATGTCTGCTTTACATAACAGGGCAATCTCACATATGAACTCACAGACCTGTATAAACTCAAGTCAGCCAAAACTGTGGTATGCATGGGGAAGGGACACACAGAGCTCTAGCTGAGGAAATACTGGGTATTGGTGGCTGCTAGGGAAAGGAGACTCCGTTTCCTTCAGAGATGTGACTCTTAGAAGGTTATTCATGCTCCGGTGACTGGGTACACACCCAAGAACACACTGGTATTCAGTGACTTTCACAAAAAGAGTTAGAAAGGAAAGGGGGCAGAGAGATTGGAAGGAGCTGGAAAGGAGGAAATAGACAGTGGGTTTGATTAAAATACATTATAGACATATATGAAATTATGAAACAATAAACTCAAGCTTTACATTAAGTTACATAGAACTTTCCCAGGTGACTGGGAAACTGTGGAATTTGCTACAGATGTCATTAAGGAGATGGATAGGGCAATCTGTAGACTAAGACAGTGGCTAGTGACAAATAAATGGGCCAGTTTGGAAGAAAAGGAAGGGAGACGAGGCATAAGGGAAAGGTTGTGGTTTGTCCTTTCCTTTCTAAGAGAAAACACCTTGAAGGTGTGACCAGATCAAGTCATAATCATGGCTGCACAGTGTGTCTTCATGTGTTCTGGACTAAATCAAAGACTACAATGACTTACAAATGACATAAGCTATAACATCTGTTTAATAAACTTTTATGGTTTGATTAGATAACTAATGTCATACGCCACTTTAGCTTCTGTTATAAATAAATTAATATACAAGAATTCATATCAGAATTCATGTAAGTACCTGATACATACTAGATGTTTGGTGTTGAGGGCTACGTGAATCATGGACCAAATTATTTGAAAAATCTTTTAACGACATGGTTGGATTTTGCCAGTTTGACACAAACCTAGGGTCATCTGTGAAGAAGGACCCTCAGCTAAGAAAGTGCCTGCATCAAAGAAGGAACCTCAGCTAAGAAAATGCCTGCATCAAATTGGCCTGTAAGCAAGTCCATATAGCATTTTCTTGAGTGATGACTGACATGAAATGGTGTAGACCACTGTGAGCAGTGCCATCCATGGGCATGTGGTCCTGGGTTCTATAAAAAAAAGGGGTGCTGAGTAAGCCTAGGGGTTAGTAAGCAACATTCCTCCATGACTTCTGCTTCAGTATCTGCCTTGAACTCCTGCCCCAAGTTCCCTTCATTGATGGACTGTATGATAGGAGGTTAAATAAACTCTTTCTTTCCCAATATTGCTTTTGGTCATGGTTTTATGACAGCAATAGAAATCCAAGCTAGGATACTTAGTAGGAAATCTAATGTGATTTCATTAGCATGAATTCAAAAAATCATTTTTCAACTGCCTGCACAAACATGTCCATAAAATAGTCTAGTTTATAAATTAAGCAGACATCTTTCAGTGCTTCTGCTTAATCTGTTATTCTGAAGGATTGAGTCAGTGGGTTTTTAAGAAACAGTAGAAAGACAAGACGAGAAAGATGGGAAGCTCTAAAATGAATTGTTTATTATATGTAGAAGAGTATGCAGTTAAAAATCTTATCTTAGGGGCGGGAAAAAATCTTAGATTTTCATATTTTGATACCATAAAATTTACTAATTAAATGTCTTTATGACTTCTACAAATAATTTATGGTCATTATCTAATACAATGAACAAGTTATAAAAAGGAATCAAGAAAAAAGCATGCATGGTCATTGGGAAGTAATGATGGCTAACACACACTATATGCAAACACTAACACACCCACACATATGATAAAAGAATATGGTAATTCATATTACCTTGTCCTTATTACTCCTTCCATTTTTACTAACTTATTACAGTTTTGTTCACTTTTTTAGCATAATCATTGAAAATTTTGCAGATAGGAGCTTAAAGTTATTCCAACCCACAGTATTGTCCATTTAAAAAGGAGAAAGGAAAAAGAAGCAACTCTCCCCATATCTCTTTCTTAATTGTTCAAGAAGATTTAGAGGAAAATACAGTTCATCCTGTTGAGTCAAAGTTATGCCCTCTTTGCCTTTTAAAGATGGCCCCTTGGCCTATACAAAAGCGTGGAAACACAGATGTGGGTGCATGTGTGTCCACGACAGCATGTGCATGGGTGTATCAACATTGTCCTGCCCCTGCCTTCTGAAAAATGTCATTCTTTAAACTTAGCTGTTACGTAACATTTAAGGAGCTAGTGGAGCCGCCCTCAGTTCAAATCAGCTCCTGCATACCTCAGGTTCTGGTTCATGAGCTGGAGAGGAACACACAAATGCATTCTCTTTGTTTCTGTAGCTTCTAAATTTGCAGCTTCTTTGTGGCTTTTTCCTCCCTGGTGTGCATTTAACTTAAGCTTGACAGAAAACATGGATGGATTTTGTAATAGACGCTCTTTGGTACTTAAATCCCACAAAGGCATTTTTGGATAGGCTGATATCAGCAAAATTTTAGTGGGTAGTGAGGGACTGATGCAGAAAGTATGTAATTGGCCTCTGTGTAAAATAGTCCACTAATGCTGTCCTGAAGGAGCTTTGGCTTCATCTGAATCAGAGGAATTTGTGGTAAGTGATTTGTAGCCCATTGGAGGCACCACCAAGGGGGCATTTTGGGCAGAAGGCATACTTTGGAGTAGAAGACCTCCTGGGGCTTCGGAGCTTTTACTTCCATATGAAAATACACAACATATGCTTGGTTTTTGTTCTGGGACTGCCATCGAGCCTTAAAATGTTTTTAGCTTTCAGTTCGGGGAGAATGAGAGGTTAGAGATGGGATGCAGGCAGGGGAGAGGATGCCAGAAAATTGCCCCACGCATCCCTTTGTATCACACAACACTCCTCCACTGGAATCTAGTCTAGTCCTCAGCGGCAAACCTTCTCACTTAGACGTCTCACCTGTCCTATAAAAGTGCCCATCAGAGCAGGCACTGGTTTGCAGCCATGCAAGGGTGTTGTTTATAAAAATGTTCAAGAAGTTAAGATTATTCTGGAGAACTAACCTACCTGGACACATTCCAGCCTCATTGGATGGAATTTTTTTTCTTCCTCTGTGTTCTCTGCATTTTGAGATTTCTCTGAATCCTGACTTCCATTCATCATTTTTATCGTATTCTTAAAATGTGGATAATATATTGTAGCAAGAGTTCTCACGGAGTCAAGAAGGAAGCATTTTTAAAAACCTTTCCCAATAATTTAAATGTGCGATTTCCAAAGAGGTAGCTAGCCACAGGGACATTTATTCGCAGTAAAAATTCACCCACTCGGATTTCCGCATCTCTTGTTCTATTTCCCTTGCTCTGTTTGCTAGGTAAATTAAAAACATCCATGAAGGTGCGCGCTACCACCAACATTTTGCACAGCAGTAAAAATATCACTTCAGGAAAGGTGTGATGAATGGCTGCTGAGCCTGGAAGGGAGCTGTTTGAACCTGAGTTTCTTCCCAGCATCTATAATAAGATACTTCAGTTTTCTTCCATATTTGCCCTCATATTGGGCTCTGTACTAAATTTACCATTTTTATTGCATGTGATTTTTAATGCTTGTATTGTGGTTTGAAGATTGAGAAGTTGGAAGCCTAGCCCCAAGTGTCTAGAGGCAGGGTCTTTAACAAATTAGCAAATTATGTTAGAATATGTTTTCCTAGGTGAAAGAAACCTGGTCAAGCAGAGTCCTACATTGCATGCTCTCTTTCCAATGAGATGCAGCCAGAAAGTGCATTGCCAGAACCTGAACCATGCATACCCTTTGGATTTCTAGGCTTAAAAACCAGGAGCCAAAAGTCATCTGTTCTTTCAAGAGTAGCCTGCCTCGGGTATTCCATGACAGTCATGAAAAGCTGACTAACATAATCTCTCCCCTTGAGTTCATCAACAATTTTTAAGAAACGTCAAAGTCCTCCTTAGAATCATCCTTCCTTGATGATCTGTCTTTCTGGAGCAGAGGCTGCCCCCAGAGGGCTTTCTGTAGCCATCTTACTTTGTCATCTAACTGCCGTTCCTACACCCACTATACTGATGGTGGCTTCTGCTCATTTCCCACCTTGCTACAGTATCTTTCCTATGAATTATTCACTCTGGCATTTCCAGTGTTTAGATTGTCTCCAACACAAACCAAGCTACATTATCTGCAAGGTGATGTTCAACATCTATAGACCATCCCTCAAAGACTAAAGCCTGTCACCCTTATCCCACCTCCCTGTTATCCACTCTGTATTGACTTCATTGCAAAGAATTATTGTAAGGCAGGAAAAGCCATTAGTAAGAGCAGAAGCAGAGTGGTGGGCTGAGCCGTTTTTCCATTTACCTCAACAATTGTTGGACACAATACTTCCTGTAAGGCCTGTGTGATGGGGAAAGTATACTGGGATTATTTGGAAAAAATCGTCACAGGTGGTTCTTATATGCATACAAATCCTTGAGGAGAAATATGATTCATGATTTTTTGATGCAGAGTATTTTAAATTCTAACAGGTCTAGAATATACCTTTGATAGGATATATAGATAAATGCACAGAAAATAGAACAGAGTTTTGAGATATTATAAAGAAGTATATAGACAAATCACACAAAGTTTTGAATTAACACTTCAAACTGAGCAGGCTTGAGATTAATTTTCTGATTGTAATGGTATTAGCTACAGGTCTCCTCAAATATTAGTGAAGGTTAGTGCTAGCATGACTTAGTCATTCAAAAATTGGTGATTGCTTTTATAAATAAGGCGTCACTAAGAATGCAGTGTCAATCAAAATATACACCAGGAGATAGACAAATATGTGCCAGGGAGGGAGGAATAGTGTAGCCTCTCTGGGGAACTTGGGAGATTACAAAGTGCACTCTCCAGAACTTTGCATCCTCTTGGAGAATGACAGTTTAACTAATGTGTTCATTAGCACCCTGACTGCCAGCCCATACCACATGAGGAAACTTTAAAACAAGGTGATGCCTGGGTCCTACTCCTGGATTTTCAGCTTTTGTGAGTCTAAGACGTTATTGATCTTTTAAAAATAATACCATATCTAGGCCATGCATGCTTTTAATCCCAGCACTTGAGAGGCAGAGGCAGGCAGACTTCTGTGAGTGCCAGGCTAGCCTGGATTGCAAACTAAGTTCAAGGACAGGTAGGACTGTTACACAGAGAAACTTTGTTTCAAAACAACAACAACAACAACAACAACAACAACAACAAAAACAAAAACAAAAGCAAAATAATCCCATATTTAAAAAAATCATTGCCATGCCATGTGTTGATGATTGCTGTATTTGAGAACTAGACATAAGGTTTCATTGTGCTATTTTCTTTACTTCTATTTTTGAGACACTCTAAAATTTAAAAAAAAAAGGTTTTAAGGAAAGAACAAATGTTCACCTCAGTTACTTAGATGCATGTCAACATTGAGACTCACTGATGCTGGTTGAGAGAGAGAGGGATTAAATCAGACAGTTCAGGTACTAATATTAACGTGCAAACAATGTATACATTGAGGTCATTAAGGTAACTTTTTCCCATCTAAATCAACTTAATTCCTCCTTACTACTCTGTTAAAAGCAAAGTGAAAGCTTAATCCCAGTCAGATGAGTGTCCTACCCTACATTCTCAAGGTGAGGTCTATGTTGGAGCTTTTGTTAGTGTCAGCCACAAGCTTGTAAATGATCTTTCATGGCTTTCGTCTGTCTGTCTGTCTGTCTGTCTGTCTTACTCTGACCTGGTTTACAGCTGACAGTTTAAGAAAGGCCCTGTAGAAAAGATTCTCATTCATTGTGAAAGGCCTTTTCAGGCTTCGGTCTTTTTCATTTTCTTCCCTTCCCTTCTTGAATTAATTCTCTCAAAATCCATTGTCTACTTACTGTCTGACACTTTCTCCCATTTATCATCTACCGTACCTGCAAGATCCAGCCCTCCCAAATCAAATGCTAAGAAGTTATACTTTAAAGCATTTCTCAATGTCCCAATTTACTGTATCATTTCTTCTTAGGAAAAAGAGGAGATCCCCCATGTAACCTAAAAGCTGAGAGGACTAAGAGGTACACAGAATTGCAGTATGTGGGGATACAACATTTATAATTTAAAGTATCCTACAACAAAAATGGTGTATGAAAAATCCAGAAATAAAATAATTCATATTTTATTTAGATCATAAGGGATCTAAAAATAAATAAGTCAACCTAGCTAGAGTTTAGAGGGATACAATTGTAACAAGCAAGGCAAGGAAAAGGATAGATGATGAACAGTGCGCATGTCACGTGACTGGTTTATCTTAAAGGCAATGGAGAAGCATTGAAAGTTAGTGCCTCAGACAGGCAATCTCACCAGATTTATGTCTAGTAAACATTAATTTGGCTGAGTTATGGATTCTGGATAGGACAATGAGATTGAATGGAAGCAGGCTGCCACTTTGCTGTTATGTAAGAAAGATAACTGTGGCCTTGTAGGAAAGCAGTAGAAGCAGAAACTGAGAAAGCTGGGCAAAATTCGAT
The DNA here is from genome assembly GCF_949786415.1 of Peromyscus eremicus. Taxonomy (NCBI): domain Eukaryota; kingdom Metazoa; phylum Chordata; class Mammalia; order Rodentia; family Cricetidae; genus Peromyscus; species Peromyscus eremicus. Next base: position 10,897,441 of record NC_081436.1, on the reverse strand, counting down.
AGAATTAATGGCACTTAGGGGTTGAGTAATGTAATTAATGAGTCAAAGTGGTGTGTTAGAGATGATGGCAGTGCTAACATGGGTAGCTGGGTGAATGGCAGGCCATTTAATGTAGGGACTGTCTGCTGTTTGAGGGAGTAACAATGTAAAACAATGAACCACTGAGCTCAAGATAGAAGGTGTTCAATCAGTGGTTCTCACCCTTCCTAACACTGTGATCCTTTAATCTGGTTCCTCATGTTGTGGTGACTCCCAACCATAAAACTGTTTTGTTGCTACTTCATAACTATAATTTTGCTACTGTTATGAATTGTATTGTAAACATTTGATAGGCATGCTATCTGATATGTGACCTCCAAAGGGGTTGCTACCAACAAGTTGAGAACCACTGTGTTAGATTTAAGGTATTTCTTGACCGCTCCAACAGGAGTGCCTGGTACACTGTTGACTATGTGTGTCTAGAGGTCTGAGTAGAGACCTCTTCTATAGAGAGAAAATTTTCAGTTACCAACATAAACAAAGGTAATTGAGGTTTTCTGTGATTCAAAATACTCAGATTTGGAATTCAAAACATTTGCCTAAATTATAGCTCACTTAAACATCCATTTTATTTTAGATCCTTATTTTCTCAGCCTACAGTGATGCTAGTAGTTTCTTACATCTAGCAAAAACCAACCAAGTAACTGGAGCTGTATCTGGAACTGTAGCACACTGTTATTGCTTTAGTATGTTTATTTGATATACAACCCCCTCTTATATGTAAGAAAAATATTGAATGGCATATATTTATTTTGTTAATTAAGATGGATTAAAATTAATTTTGTTTTAGATACACACTTAAGATAATAGAATCCCATAAACTAGGCTCATGCTATATATACTATACTATACTATACTATACTATACTATACTATACTATACTATACAATACTATCCTATCTTAGGGTTACTGTTGCTGTGATGAAACACTATGACAAGAAGCAAGTTGGGGAAGAAAGCGTTTATTTCATTTAGACTCCCAGGTAATAGTGTGTTACTGTGGGAATTCAGAGCAGGAACTCAAAAGGACAGGAACACAGAGGCAGGAGCTGATACAGAGGCCATGGAGGGGTGCTGCTTACTGGCTTGTGTCTGGCTTGCTCATCCTGCTTTCTTATAGAACCCAGGACCACATGCCTAGGAATGGCAGTAATTACGAAAGTGTCTCACAGGCTTTCCTGCAGTCAGATCATATGGAGGCATTTTCTTTAATGAGGCTCCCGGCTTTCAGATGAGACTTCCCTAGTATCAAGTTGACATAAAAAGTATCCAGGACAATTGACCCCTTGTCAACTTGACACACCACTACAACCCTATTTAACAGTAACTTTTCTTTTTTTTTTTGTTCATCCTCAGAGCTCATATTAATAAATATCACAATATGAAACAGATTACAACCTTAAAAATCCCACAGCCATTACAGATTCAAACACTTGAAAAGTTCAAGCTCTTAAAAAAAAATCCAGTCCTTTTTAAAAATTAAAAATCTCTGTAAAACTCCAAAATCTCTTTAAAAGTTCCAAATCTCTCAACTGTCAAATGAAAATGAGTTAAATACTTTCTTACTTCAAGAGGGAAGAACCAGGACACAGTCACAACCCAAACAAAGCAAAACCAAACTCCAACAGTATAAGTGACTCAAGTGTCCACTGTTAAGGGTCCACTCGGAATCTTCGGGGTTCCACTAAAGTGCTTTGGTGACTTCTTAAGTGCCTCCCTCTTCAGCCTACATGGACTATCTCACAGGCTTTGGCTGGCTCCATTCCTCCATGGCTAGGTTTATGCTTGGTGATCACAGTAGGGTACTGGCATCTCCAGAACGCTGGGTTCTCCTTCAACTGGGCACCACTTTCACAAGTAGCCCCTCCTGGTTTCTCTTCTTGGTGACAGTTCTTAAATTCTCTCGATGACCCCTTCAACCTAGGACTTTAAATGGTAACTGCGGCTGCATCCTCACCAATGGCCTCTCCTGCCTCACCGTGCCAAGCCTCAGCTGCTCTCCATGAGCCCTTCTTGCCTTCAAAACCAGTACTACCTGGGTGACTCTTACACTACTAAGTTTGGCTTTGGGCACAGGGTACAAACTCATCCGCCTCTGGAACATGGCTTTTCTGTGTGGACGCTGAGAAAACGCTTCCCAGAAGATTTCACCGCAGTGATTCTGGTCTCTTCTTGATCACCACTAATTTCTCGGCTCCTGCTAATCGGGATCAACTGTCACAGTACAGCAAGGGTTTTACTTGAATGATTCTCATCTCTCATTAACCATAGCCTTTTTTTTTATCTCCAGCTGATCAGACACCACAGATTCTTCATACAAATAGCCCAATAGTCTTTGCTTCTCTCTAAAACTTCACAAGCTAGGCCTCCATAATCTGCATAGTTTTCAACATTCTTATCTCCCAAGCTCCTACAGAATAGTTCATTCCACAGTGGGCTGGGCCCTTCCACATCAATCACTAATTAAGAAAATCCCCCATGTTCTTGCTTACAGCCGGAAGTATTTTATAGTTGATGTCCCTTGGTCTTGGATAACACAAGCTTGTGTTAAGTTGACATAGAAGGTATCCAGATCATATACTATAGAATTGGGGTTAGAACCTTGAAAATGTCACTATGAATGAATAATGTGGCTTTTTGTGTTAATTTCTATGAACCAGTTAGTGGATTGAAAATATAATCTAACTTGGTTATTTTTTGTTTTTTGTTTGTTTTTTGGTTTTTTTTTTTTTTTCTGAGTAGCAATGTATTCTACAGAAAGACTAAAACACAATCTCCAGATAAGTCTAACAAGGTATTCTGGTTTGACTTTATGGATGTGGCTCCATTGGTAAAATGCTTGTCACACAACTCTGAGGACCTAAGTTCAGATCCCCAGTACCTATATAAAAAGCAGGACATGGCAGTGTACACCTGTAACTGGGGAATGTGAGAAAAAAAGATCCTTGGGGATTACTGGACAGCAAACTGTCAGACTGCAGGTTTAGTGAGGGACCCTACCTCAAAAAATAAGTTGGAAAATAGATGAGGAGACACTCCATATCAACTTGTCACGTCCATGCAAACATGGGCATGCACACATATATACCAAACAAACTTGCATACACAGAGGCACAGATATGAACCTCTACATGCACACACAAATACATAATTAGGAGAGAATATTAAGGCACTCTAGCTTCTAGAGTGCTTAAGAGCAAAGAATAGACAGTGATTTGCACAGGACTTAGCATGAACAGGACTCTGAGTCCAGTCCTCTGCATCAAAATGAGAGAGGGAGAGGGAGAGGGAGAGGGAGAGGGAGAGAGAGGGAGAGGGAGAGGGAGAGGGAGAGGGAGAGGGAGAGGGAGAGGGAGAGGGAGAGGGAGAGGGAGAGGGAGAGGGAGAGGGAGAGGGAGAGAGAGAGAGAGATGGTAAATGGTAATGGGATTTCCATCAATTGAGAGAGGTCCTATGTGATTCTTTTATCTTGTAACATCAAGCTATCTTAGTTTGTAGACTCACAATCATATCATTTGCATAGTTATCATTAAGTGACACATTGCTGTGTGATGTATGACTGCATGATCACATTTAGCTGAAAGAAAATGAAGAAGTGAAATAATAAACTTGGATTAGGTAGAAGAGGGGGGCCAAGCGAGACAGAAGAGACTAAAGCCTATTGAGCAGCAGATGTCCCCATCTGCCTTAACCATGCTAGTGGGACACCCCTAATTGGCCAGAAGTTATATATTTGGCCCTAATTGATGTGAAGTTATTATTTCATTTTTTTTTCTTAACTGTACCAGGGTATGATCTCAGTTTCACTATGTTGAGTGTGAACCCAACACTTCGGAAGAGACCTAGGAACTAGAAAACATTAACTCTAGGAGTATTTTACTGAGAAAGGTTATTCTAACATTTGAAAATGTTCTGTTTCACATGTTTGTTTGTCAATAAAAGAAAGATAGGAAAATTCAGTTTCCAAGCCCTCTTCACAGTATACGTACTGTGTTGACCAGAAATGCTGGGTTTAGGGCCTCTTTCCTCCTAATGAGCAGTGTGTTGTGATGCAGAACTTATGTCCCCAGTGGATTCTGTGCTCTCAGAGCTACTAATTTATCTTCTAAGAATTAATACTGTCTTTGTTAATATCCTAAGGTCCAGTCCTTTAAAGTCCTCATTTGTGTGTGTGTGTGTGTGTGTGTGTGTGTGTGTGTGTGTGTGTGTGTGCGCGCGCGGATGTGTGCATGTGCCAGGCTGAAATACTTCAATGTCATTTTAATACTTCCTATGACAAGACAGGCCCATCTACAAGAAAACCCTTCTTCTCTTAATAAGAAACCTTCCATGTTCTCTGTTTTAACACAAGCCTGCAGTAAGCTGAGAGCTATTTGATGCTGAATTCTGGGCAAAGGGTTCTTTGTGGGCAGGTCTGTCAAACAGCATAGTTTCCATGGCAACTCTGGCTAGATAACCCATTTGGGAAAATACTTGTAGGACCTAACACTCTATCATCTGTCATTCAATAATTTCATGTTCATAATAACTAGGAAATCAATGGCTATCCTCTGAGACAGTTTGTGGAAAGGGCAGGCATGCTATTGGCAGCACTGGGGTTTACATTCGTGTCTATTTGTTGTGATTCCAGTGCCAAGTTAGGAGTGTGAGGAATAATGTGTGTGTTTGGACTGGCACAAAGATTAAAGGCAGGTTCAGTTTGCAATCTAATTACAACCACAGTGTTTACATGTACAAAGGGAGGAAACCAAATGGCGTAGTAGTAAAGCATTTGCTAGACCATCGGGAGGGAAGGCTCACCTAATGCTAACATTTCACATTTAAAATTCTGCAAGAAAATGCAAGCCTCAGTCATCATGAGACTGGCATGAACAAACTTAGTAACGTAAAAGGCATTTTTTCTTATCTCAGCTTTCTAATTAAACTGCTTATCACTGTAGAAGCTGTGTTACCTGAACGTTATGTACAGAATATAAAGTGATCATAGAAAAGTAATTAAAATTCTTAAGCATGGGACCTGTTGACTTGACATACAATTCATTTTTAGAGCAAGGTTTGATAATAAGGCAAGTTAGCTGATTAGAGAAATATACACTTAATAATTATTACCTTGACAGTGTTCATCAACTGAAAAAAAATATCAAGAATAATTTCAGCAAATGGACATTATAAACAAGAATGCATGAGGAATTGAGACCATAAATGTGAGTGGAGGAGAAAAATTAGGCATTTTGTATTCCATAAAGAAAGGGCTACTTCACCTTTATAAAATTATTTAGGAGTTGCCAATTCCTTCATTATAAAATGGTGATTGTTTTCAATCTAAAAGCATTTCCACACAACAATAAATTGATTTTCCTCAGCACAACATGATTTTAGAGCAAGCCACCCCCGCTGGCTATGCGCAGTGGCGGCACCTCTCTATGTTTATGGAATCCAGGTTTTGTCACAGCGGACCTGTGGGTGCAGATTAAAACATCATCATTTTCAACATGTGAGAGGAAGTCGTCTGAAGTGAAATAGAATTTTATTCAAAGGAAGAGTACTTCTCCAAAGAGTTGTGCTAAGGATGAGCCTAGGAAATGAATAGATTGTGTGATGTCTCAGATCTTCAAGCCCAATCTCCACTGAAGACTATTATAGTTAAATAATCGGTCTGTGTGTGCATGCATGCATACACAAACTTACACATGTACACACTTGTGTACCAGCTTCTCTGTGTGCACCATGTGTGTGCAGGTACTTCTGGAGGCTAGAAGTCACAGAGCCAGAGCCCCTGGAACTGGAATTACAGACAGTTGTGAGCTGCTTCAGATGGTTGCAGGGAATTGAACCCAGGACCTCTGAAAGAGTAGCAAGTGCTCTTAAGTGATGAGCTATCTCTCCAGCCCCTACTGAAGAGTTTAAAGTCAATTTTTATTCATTTATCTATTTATTTTTTTGCCTTTTTGAGACAGGGTTTCTCTTTTTAGCCCTGGCTGTCCTGGAACTCACTTTGTAGCCCAGGCTGGCCTTAAACTCAAAGAGATCTGCCTGCCTCTGCCTCCAGAGTGCTGAAATTAAAGGTGTGTACCACCACTGCCCAGCTCATAAAGTCAGATTTTATATACTTTTAATAAAAAGTGTACAATTTTCAAAAATCTGGTTGAACAAACAGGGTTTTTACTCTTTTTTCTTGCTTTCTTCTGAAACTTTCTTTCCTTTCTCTCTCTACTTTTTTTCTTCTTTGTATTACTTCTGGTTCTGGTTCTGGTTCTATTGCTATTGTATTAGTCATTTATATTTGAATAAATAATGAGCATTTTTGCTTTCTTTACCTTTAAAATTTTCCTCAAATATCATAGATTACTTAGATACATAGGTGAATTTTGCATGGTGTCACAGGCAAAGCTATTACATTATAGAATAAAATAAATAAAACTCTTTTTACAATGTTTTCATTGGAGCATATTCACTGCACAAAGTGATTAGCTTCACAGTGATATGTTTGTTCAAGTGTATCATATACTTGAACCATATTTCCTCCTCATTACCATCTCCCATCTCTCTCCCTCCTGCTAATTCCTTCATTTTCCAAAGTATTACACTGAGTTCTACATAGAAGAGGAAGCATACAATATTCTCCTCCCTGGGTTCAGATTATTTTGCCTAATGTGATGGTCCCTAGGTCGATCCATTTTTCCTGCAAATAACAGTATCTTTTTTCTTCTCTAAGGTTTAATAAAACTCCAGTTAGCATATAACAATTTTCTTCATGGAATGAATTCTGACTGGAAATAGTCTTTTTTGTAAGGATGTCGATTGCATATCTAAATATAACAACAGATAAGAAATCAGATGAGTTGAGCAAAACAAAATATTTCCTGAAAGCCATAAATGGGCCATGGTCAGTCAACACAGCCAGCTGGCCATGGTTCTGTTATAGGAAACAAATGTTAAGTGTAACTCATTTCTGGATTTGTAAAAAGTGGTTGCCCTCTATTCAATTTTGTTACTCCTTTAGGTGTCTGTCATGAATATTCATTGAGTCTTTACTGGGTTTCCAGCATTGTACTAGGCTCAGAAAAGACAAGGTGTCTGCCCTAATGCCTCCTGGGCCATTAAAGAGAGAGAGAAGACACTGGAGAAATTCATATCGTGCCAACACAGGAAAGGTTCTGTCTGTCATTCTTAGTACTTATTCCTACTACAGTGGAACTTCCTGAATTTAGATTATTATTACCATTTTAAGACATAATGATTTATGACTTTGCAAATTACTCAAAAGTAAAAGTCCATCAAAAGTTTCATGCTTTCGTTGTTCCATGCATTACACAAGATATTTTTGTGTATTCTCAAAACTAGTATCAGAATAGACATTAATTTCATAGGGCTGTTTTTTTTTTTCACTGTGGTTTAAAACAACAAGAATCTATTGTTTCCTGGCTTTAAAGACTAGTGGTTGAAAGCAACGTATCAGCTGGTCATGTTTTTCTCTGTAGCCCTTGTGTGGAGATGCTACCTGGTGCTTCTAGCCTCTGCTGCTCTGGCTTGGAGACAGATAGAGGTAGAGCATTCCTATGACTGTCTTCTTACACAGACAGCAATTGCATTGAAGTAGGAGCCCACCCTATTCCTCAGTGTCCCTTAATCAGTGACATCCACCTGACCTTATGTTCTGATAAAGTCATTTTATATAGTGTAAGATCTCAGCATTTCTTTCTGGAGGTACATACTTCAAATCACGATAGCATCTAACTTTCCATTTTAACTTTTTAACTCTTAGAAAAAAACTTTACAATATAAACAATAACATATGTGATTTATATCAGAATAATTTCCAACAGTCTTTCTTTAGTGTTTTGTTGAAGAGAGTCATGTTTTTCCTTCTTGTTTGTGCTTGAAGTGTCATATGCATGCATTTCCTAAAAGCAATAGATAATGCAGATACTTCAGAATACACAGGTAAAACACCTGCATAAGTAAACATGGATATTCTGGAATTTTTGCATAATAATCCATCTTTTAAATACAAGCTATTGCCTAGAATTCCTTACCAGAACAGTGCTAGAAATACCATATCTACTGTTATACTGTTTTCCTCTTGAGGCTTCAGAAGTAGTTCTGGTCTAGCTTCCAGTGAAATGTCATAGTCACAGTTTGGAATGTAGCTGGAGTGCTCAGGGCATCTTCCCTTTGGTGCCTTCTGTAGAAGGAAAGAGGCTGCCATGAGAGGTAAAGAAAGAGTGATTTAATTTGGAATCCTGTTCTGGCTTAACGACCTGACAGTGGAAACTGACTGGACCTTAATGTTCTCATTTTCAAAAATGAAAGGGCTGTTGTCAGGATGAAATGACACACCACTGAAGAGCGCCTTTTTCATGGTCAGAAACATGGGCACCACCTGCAGAAAGGCTAAGCCATAGCCAACTGGTAGTCAGCAGCAAGGGAGCCTGGGCTTCCTCAGTCTATAGCCTGAGATGTGAGAACAAGGAGATTAGTGTTACTCTCAGCTTTTGTACAGATGTCTTTCCAGCCTTACTTCATTCTCCTTCCTGTTGGAGAAAGGAGTACCAAAGAAACAGGAAGATGGCAGCCCCTGCACCAGCTGCAGATACACTAGCCCCAACTCTTGTTCTGTGTTTTTGACAGTGGGCTGTAATGAAACTTGTACCTACAAGTGAGAAGTAATGTTGGTTGCCTTTATTTTTCTCATTGGGTGAAAGCTAAAACAGTCATGGGCATAGAGCTCTGTTTCTCATTGGGTGAAAGCTAAAACAGTCATGGGCAGAGAGCTCTGTTTATTGAGGCTCCCAGATGGAAGCACAGACACAGACGAGGCATCTTGGGTTTGACTTCTCGCATCAAACAGCAAGGAGGACAAGAAAATTCTGGCTTACATCACGCTACAGGGTTATTGTTGCTTGAGCACTGCTTAATTGGAGCAAAGATACCATTCCAAGCAAACGATATCAAAAGGCCTTTCATTTAAACCTAGTTAAATCTTTCCAAGTCCCTGTAGTGAACAAACCGAGTGGATAGAACTTTCACTCTTGGGTTTCCTCACCTGTTAATGTTAGTTCTTCCATGATCGGCAAGTTTTGCCCCAGGTGGCTATGCCTAAGAACTCAACTTGTTAACAGAAGGAGACAACAAGATTTGAGAGGTTAGAAACCAGCTGTGGGCTGAAGAGCTCAGGTTGAGCCCAAGTCTAAATACCATCTCCATGACCTGGGGCAGATGTGTTATCGGACTGCATTACTTTCCCTAGTCCTTAAGTGAGGAGATTTTACCACATCAATTTAATTTGCATTTCTAGGGTAAAGACCGCCTCATTGAAAATCTGATGACTCCTGTTGATTGTTTTCCCACTGAAGATAAATATACATACACACTGTGTGTGTGTGTGTGTGTGTGTGTGTGTGTCTTGGGGGAGGGGAATTCCTGTCAGACCTTGAAGCACTGGCATGTGTATTTGGAGTTCCTGGCCTCCATGCCCAGTCACTTTGTAGTCCAAGTCATCAATTCACCCCTAGTCATGTCCATTTTATTCCCACTGGAACAATAGCAAAAAGGAGAAAAAGATAAAGACAAAAAAAATGAGAAAAAGGTATGACTACAGCAGTGATTGAGCGGAATTGATTTCATTTTCAACTCGTTGATTACAAAGTTGGCCACACATAAGAAATAGGGTCGTCGTCTTGCATAGTCATAAGCCAAGTTAGAAATAGGGCGTTCTCTTATTATCTATATGAACGTGGGTAACTGACAGCACCAGCAAGTTCTTTTTAAATTTTTTATCATTTACTTTTTGAGATTATAATTGCATCATTTTTTCTTTCCCTTTCCTCCCTCCAAAGGCATCCTCTTTACTCTTTCAAATTCATGACCTCTTTTTAATCAACTGTTGTATTTACATATACATATGGGTAATCACATTGATCCACACTGGGCTAACAGAGGGAAGTCAACATTAACTCCAAGAAAATAGAAATTATATTATAAGAAGGAAATATACATGACGTGGCTTCCCTGTAAGGGTATGGGTATATGATGGCTACATATTGATTTAAAACAAGATATGAAAGAACAATTAATATTAAATGTTAGAAGGTGAGTAAAGAAACTCTTGTTATTTGTTTTAGAACATTGATACTTAAAATATAACACTTAAAATTTCAGAAGATCTTACTTAATGAAGATGGTGAATATTAATCAGTTTTATATAAAACTACAACTATGATGAAAACTCACATACAGCTACAAAGATGATTACCAGGTAAACAACCTCAGCTGGAGTCTTAGGAGTAATATTATAAAGTTATAATGTGAGGGGCTTTCCTTGTTCCAAGGCCAGCACAGTCCCCAATGCTGAGGGGCCAGATAAAGGTAGAATGCATTGATAGCATTGAATGTCAGCTGATAATGTCAGGAGTACTAAATGGATCCTGGCTGGAGAGGCATGGCATGGCAAAGAGTGTGAGGACTGAGATATTAATCTTCACGTACTAAAAGTTCCACACAAGTAGGGATATGTACGATGACATTTCTATGGGGATACGCTTCCAGCCTTGATGAATGGTAGAGAACACGTAGTAGAGGCGCCAGGGAGGGTGGGACATTGATGATAATGTCAACTTGGTTGGGTGGCTAAAATAAGGACATTAAGGAGGCATAGTCAAAAGGACTCTCCATTTTCTATGTGTCACTTTGTAAAGTTCAGGTCCTGCCTTTAAGAGTTGCCAAGAAAGACACAGGGATCGCCCAATGACAGAGAAATGGAATGAGATCTACATGAACAGCCTGGACATGAGTGGGGGTAGTGAAGGGCGAGGGTGGAGGGAAAGAGAGCTTGGGTGAGTGGGAGATCCCAGCTGGATCAACAACAGAGAGGGAGAACAAGGAATAGGAGACCATGGTAAATGAAGACCACATGAGAATAGGAAGAAACAAAGTGCTAGAGAGGCCCACAGAAATCCACAAAGATACCCCCACAACAGACAGCTGGCAATGGTCGAGAGACAGTCCGAATTGACCTACTCTGGTGATGGGATGGCCAAACACCCTAATTGTCGTGCTAGAAACCTCATCCCACTACTGAGGGATCTGGATGCAGAGATCCATGACTAGGCCCCAGGTGGATCTCTGGGAGTCCAATTAGCGAGAATGAGGAGGGTTTATATGAGAGAGAATTGTTGAGACCAAGGTTGGATAAAGCACAGAGACAAATAGCCAAACAAATGGAAACACATGAAATATGAACCAATGGCTGAGGGGTCACCAACTGGATCAGGCCCTCTGAGTGGGTGAGACAGTTGATTGGCCTGATCTGTTTGGGAGGCATCCAGGCAGTGGCACCGGGTAGTGTGCTCATTGCATGAGTCGGCTGTTTGAAACCTGGGGCCTATGCAGGGTCGCTTGGCTCGGCCTGGGAGGAGGGGACTGGACCTACCTGGACTGAGTCCACCAGGTTGATCTCAGTCTGTGGGGAAGGCTTTGCCCTGGAGGAGATTGGAATGGGGGGCGGGCTGGGGGGAAGGTGAGGGGGGCGGGAGGGGGGAGAACAAGGGAATCTGTGCCTGTATGTAGAACTTAATTGTATTGCAAAATAAAAATTTAAAAAAAAAAAAAAAGAGTTAAATGAACAAGCAAATTGGCCAATGTATAAGAAAATACTGACATTAATTTTCTAGAAGTTTTTGTTGGAAGGCAGCCAACATTTTGGTAAAGTTTAAACTTTGGGAAAGGATTATCGTTAAGTACATCAACATTTTTCTCCTGTATTTAAAAGCAGAAATCGGTTACCCTGTGCTAGTTAAAACATAATTATTTGAAGACAAGGAATTGTGTCCAGAAGGCAGGCTTTGCCATAGCAACCTTCACACTGAACTACAGTGTGCCTTTCAGCTTTGCAGAGGCAGTTTATCATTCGAGACGTGTGCCGAATGTGTCACATTTTACTATCTGCTTATTTAGTTAGAGAGCCAAGATCATGACTCGAGATTGGATTATTCTAAGTTCTGTCTTATTTTTATGCTTGCAAGTATAATATGCTTACATTTTAAAATCACTTTAAATTTTTAAATAGAATAAAACAGACTGTCTGGCAAGCACGCACGGGGCCAAGAAGTAAAGCCATTTTTCAGTGTTCTTCCATGATTTTGCAACTATGTGTCTGGGGCAGACACAAATATTTTCTCCGAGATTGACAAATATTTTTTTTTCTTAAGCTGAACCATTAAAATTTTAAGGGTTTAAATATGGTACAGATTGGAGGAAGAACTGAATTAAAATATGACTAAATGCACAAAATTTATGTCCACATTTGTCCCCACTTTCTCTATGGACTGTGAAGCCATTGCAACTTACAGTCTGAAAAACTAAGGTTGTCTTTTATTTTATCTTTCATATAATTTCTCTTCAGTTTAAAATAAGAAAATCTTAAGCACACATACACACAAACAAAAACAAAGACAAAGGAAAATGGATTCTTTCTGATTATAATCATTTAGGTTTTAAACTCAATATGTATTTTATACACATCTAGATATTGGACAGACTTACCCACAGGAAGAGATAGAGAGAAGAAGTGAATTGACTTCTTTGCCCTGTGGAGATACATTAGTTATGTCTCCCCACCACACCCATCCCCAATCCCATTCAGGGCCTTAAGCTTTTCTAGAAAGTAAGAGTGATCCTGGGTCAAGTCTATCCTGTGTCAGAGTCAGGTGTTCTGGTTAAATAACAAAACTCCATCATTATTCCCTCTTTGTAAACGCCTCATGGGTCTCAATGTTTAAACACAGTGGTGAAACCCCCAAAGAACATATTCTTAACATGAGACTTTCCTGTCTCCATGTTAGCCTCCTCTGGTTGTTCAATGAAGAGGTTGTGTAGCCTCTTTTTTTTTTTTTTACCACTTTTAGAAATGGAATACTGAAATGGATGCTGTACCCCAACCAGACATAATCTCCAAATACCGTACTTAGGATGGAAGTTGTCATACGTATTCAATTCTAAGCAAGTTATTTGAATTTTGGCATTTTAATTTGTTTTCAATGTAAAAAGTTATTTAATATTCCTAATTGTTTAAATATTGTATGGCTTTCTTTTGTCTTTTGCTCCTAAACTAATACTTAATTGATAGTCATTTTATATGCAATGCCACCTTTGACCAGAGGGAAGTTGATGAGTGCTATTATCAACATCATCTGTTTGAAGGGAAAGAGTGCAAACTCAGTCTAAGATTCATGGATTATTCTTCCTTAATCTTACCAGTAATTTGGTTTTCCATGACTCCTCAGTCACCCAGAAGTGCTATGGGGTATCTGTTGAGTGCTAGCCAGTAAGCACATGCCAAAAGACAGGAATGGTGCTTGCTTTCCAATATTTCACAATCTAGAAGGCTCTAAGAATGCAGTGTCCAGAGTTCTTGTACTAATTCTGGGATGTAGGTGTGGAAGAAGGAGTATTTGGTTCAGCCACAGAGAGGAGGAAACACTTAGAGAAGCGAAAAGTGTGAATTTTCAAATAGATGATGAGTCCACACAAGAGTGGACAAGTTAAAGAGAGTTGAAGCCACAGTACTTATCACACACACACACACACACACACACACGTACACACATGTGCTTGCACACACACACACACACACACACACACATATATATGCAGATACATATATCTAACTTAGTCTAACATATTATCTCTCAATAGTCATGTAACATATATTTCAATTCATTAATTTTGAATCTTTCATCCTGGAGGAAATAATATGCAACCCACATCACACATATGCAACATAACATTTGTGTGATTACAGGTTTGTATAATTTTGTAAAACTGTGCAGCACGGAATACAGAGCAGGATTTATGCGGTTCTAACAGGGTTATTTTTCCTGCTTCTCTGCACACCCTTCTGCAGCACATTATCATTAATTTGAATTTATAACTGACATTGACAAACAACAAAAGTACACTGATACTGCATACATTCATTTTTAACAGAAATATGTTTCAAGATCTAACTTGAAAGACTTGGAAACATCACTTTCGTTCTATAGAACATTAATTGAAAATAGAGTGTTATCCTATGTGAATTATTGGCATTGTTTAGGCATTATCTGAAAGTAGTAATTGAGAGAAAAGATCCTATGAAATTCATTTCCCAACACCAACAAAGAATTCCTAGTTTGTATCAAAAGAAGGAAGTAACTAGAGTCACTACATAGAGATACCAGTTTTATAAAAATTGGCCCCATGGAATTTTGTATCTGATTAATTTTTTTTTAAAGCCTAATTTTTGAGAACTCACATACTCACATTTCATGCACAGGCAAAAGCCAGTTCCAGCTCTATAAATAGTCATGACTTTAGCGTGCTTTTAATGACCAAACAGGAGATTCTGTGAGATTCATTGCATTTGGCCTGTGGCTACGTTTCTACCATAAAATTTCCTCCGAGTTGGCTGTTATGTAAAACAAAGTGATTTCACTGTGGCCCTCCTTGGAGGACAGCCTGATGCATACAGAAGGTGCCCTGCTGCTGTTTCTGTGAGGATGCAGCAGCAGCAGCTGGGGTAAACGGTCTAACTGCAAAAGAGTGGTTAGAGACCAGTGTAGGGCATGGATGTCTGGGGTGACTGCTGTGTCAGGTGGGCATGTAGCTGAAAACCCACAGCCTGAGAACCAGTCACATGTGACAAATCTCCCCTTGCCATTTGATAGGATGCCCTGCTCGGCTTCTCATGGCCAAAAGAAGAAAAGAAGATTTCAGGTTAAGGCGATGTAACTCCATTCTGAGATAAAGCAGGATTTTCCTATGCTAATTTGTATTACTTTCCATAAGAAATGAGAAGGGAGGAAATCCTTTATTAAAGGGGGTTTTTAGTGATAAGCACATGTCAGAACCCTTCATTTTCTCCTGGTCTTTTTGTCTCAAATACTGGTTTCATATCTGGGGGTTTGGTTTTATGTTTGTTTAAAAAAAAAAACAAACAGTGGTGGAGTCTATGAGAGTCTACATACAACAGTAGTTGGATGGCAACCTACTTGCTGGCACGCTTGTGTTTCCGTGTGCTGTAATCCTGCTAAGTACCCATACAATGGTATAACAGCTGGTGCAGGCTTCAGGAGGGGTGTTAGTGTGCTATGTTGGGACTTGAGAGCCATGCAGCGAATGAGCTAGGTCAGCTTTGAATAGCCATAAGCACCCCTCAGACAGCTGGCCCAGTGTCTACACACCAGCCATTCTTGGGGAAAGAGAATCTTCAGATAACATTCATTTTCTTCTCCAGCAGACGGCAAGGTAACAGGAGCCAGGTGGACTGTGCACCTTGGGACTTTCACCTAATGATCTTCTGGAAAGCAGGTGCATTGGCAGGGAGTTTAAGCTGCTGAAAACCCAACCAGTATTAAAGAGTAAACCTTTGCTACCATGGGGCTTTTATAGGAGTGGGGTGCATTAGCGTTAGATCATTACAAAGCATTTTGCTGACTACTGCAGAATTAATGGCCCTTTTACGGCTCACAGTTAATGACTGTCAAGAAACAAGTTTATATCTGTTCAAATTGTAATGTTAAATCAAAGTAGCCAGCTGCCAGATGCATCCAACACATGCAGAGTCCTTCTTGTATAATAACATTTGATGCTTTCCTTACACCCAGCAGCTTATTGGATCGCTGCTAAGAACCTAAATTGTCTTTCATGTGCTTGATATACATTTATCAAGGCAGAAGCTCGGCAAGCAGTCCCTTTAAGAAGAGACCCTTATAGAAATTTTGTTTCTTTCAATATAAAAGTACACAAAAATGATTATTTATTCAGCACCTCATTTTACGTAGTTTTTTTCTTGCTTCAGTGAATGCTCACGAAAATTGTGACCTCATTTTCTCATTACTGAATGTCGACACCTGATGTGAACCCATTTGGATCTCACTCTCTTTTGTAGGCTACAAAATTGGCCATGTTTTTATTTACTGTGTACTTCTTTCTGAGAAACAAAAGAGAGAAAGTCTTCTCCTCAGCAGCTGCTGACTTCACTGTGAGCTTCCTCCGAGTAACTCTTCCCTCCTCTAGATTTGTTCTGCGGGGCATTTCAGCGCCTTCAATTGCTTCTTCCTTGGATTCATTTAGTTTAAGACAGTCTAGCAAACCAGCCCTTGAGTACCACTGTCAACTGTAAATGCATTTTATCCCTTTCTTCTTTCTATTACACTCTTCCTAAAAGACTGCCCTTCCCCCATGTCCCTGCCTCGTCAGCACCTCTGTAGACTGTGCAGCCCACTGCCCCCACTCCTCCTTGGGTTCAGCAGCATTCTCAGAATGACAGATGTATTCCAACCCCAAATACATGCACCGCTCACCTGCCTTTCTCAGCCTACTGCTCATAAGTCCCTTATTTTTCAAACCTCAATTCTGTGGATTCACAATTCTGTTTGTCCTTGTGTTTCTACTCATGACCCCTCTTCTGGCTCATTTCTGCATACATCACACATATGTGTCCATATATACCTATATATGGACACATATAGAAACATGTACACATATATACATATACCTACATGCATACATAAACACATAATATCATATACTTACATGCATGTGCACACACATACATATATACACATATACATAGGCACATTTATACGCATATACATTCACACACACACAAACACACACACACACACACACACTTCTTCCTTTCTTTGGATACCAAACTCCTTCAATTTCAAATAAAACTGGTGACCTAATGTGGTGATATATTGTGTACTCTAATAAACTTGTCTGAGGAACAGAGGACAGAGCCAGACACTAGATTAGACATAGGTGTGTGCCACCACCGTCTGCCTCTTTAATCACTCAGGAGGCAGAGACCTGTCTGGATCTCTGTGAGTTCAATACCACACTGGGCTACATGAGAATGATCCAGTATAGGAGAGAAGCAGAGCCAGGCAGTGGTGGCACACACCTTTAATCCTATCACTTGAGATCTTATGCCTTTGCTTGGGAAGCACACATGCCTTTAATCCCAGGAAGTAATATGTCAGGGTAGAGAAAGATATATAAGGCATGAGGAAACAGGAACTCACTCTCTTTAGGCTGAGGATTTTGTAGAGGTAAGAACCAGTGACTGGCTGTTCTGCTTCTCTGATCTTTCAGCTTTCACCCTGATATCTGGCTCTGGGTTTTTTATTAAAAGATCATCTAAGATTCAAACAACAACCTTCAGATCTTTTACCTCTCTCCTCAAAATTTCATCTCCATGAAGGACATCTTCGTTCTCAGAGGTTGCCTGATTTTACTATACCTAGCTAGAATCTGTTTATATACCTGTCCATAGTAATTCTTTTCTTGTCTTTTTTATTTCTATTAAAGAAATAGCTTTTAGTGAGATGCCCAAGGCAGTCACCTTCACTTCCTTTCCTTTTACTCTTTGCCAATCCCAAGTCCTTCCATCCTCCCTTGTCTACTATCCCCACCTACCCTGTGTGCCCTGTCTCACCCTTCCCTCTACTCAAGACCACCGGCACGCTATCGTGAGAGGTGAATGGTTGCTTTCTGTTGTGAACACTGTTATTGGAGCCCTTCAGAGAAACATGAGAAACTGAAAGTATAAGCTAACTACTGACACTCCGAGTGCAGAAACTTCAGTGACTGTATTATCTAATGCAAGCAACATAAACACAGAGCCTCAGAAACACTTCCCATGTAATGAGGCTCACTTGTCCTGATAGGCTACGTGTGTCACCCTTAGACACTGGATTATGGGCTATTCCTTTAACAGTCCCAATTTATTTTCTTTTTGGGGGGCTCTTTTGCTTCCCTGCTCCTTCCTTTAGGATTTCTTTTTTATTCTAACTACTACATCTCTGCTTGCTAAAGTTATATATATGTATATATATGTAATTTTATATATATATGTAATTTATATATATAAATATATATGTAATTTTCTCAGAAAAATTATTTCTTAGTAAAAAATTATGAATATTAAAATACATAGGCATAGATCACTTATTTCTAAGTAAAAAATAGATGAAATAGGTATCTCAACCAGTTAATATCCCATAATGATTAGTATAGTATATTTCTACTGAAAATTCTGTTTTAATAATTTAATTATTTAAATATAGCAAAATAGCCATGTGTTTCAATAAATACTTGTTGAATAAGTAACTGAGTTTAACTAATTGTTTTTAATTAGTAGCTCTTGAATCATTACCTTGGTATTTCTCAGAACTGACAAAGTTATCTGTTTTGTTTTAATTTGTAATTTTGTTCTCGCTGATTTGCAAACTATTTTATATGCTACACTATGTACCTATGGATGCAGTGAGATGAGTTTATCATTTAGGTGGAGGCAGGAAATGAAACACAACATACCTTATTTGCATATTGCTAATTAATATTATAAATGAGTACTCTATACGGTCATGGCATGACAAAATTATAAGAATACATTTTCAGTCAAATGAGCTCTCTATCCCAGGTACCACACAAATCATCTGGCCTGTCAGTGAACTTTTGTTAGTTCTAATTATAAATACATTTCCAGTAGTAACCTTACTACTGGTTGTATTAGTGTTCCACAATATATATCTAGACATAAAATGTACACATGCATGCCATTCTCTCTGTGTGTGCATCTTATGTGCACAAGAGAGATTTCTTTGCCAATGTGGCATCTATCTAAGACATTTACAACATGATGGGTGGTACCTATGTTTCACAGTTTCTTCCTGTCTGTCACACGTACCAATCCTGCTTTTATCAGACCTTTATCTCCTTATTTCTTTTGTTCAACCTTCCTCTTCTTTGGTGAAAAATTGGTAACATGGGCTTAATTCTGAGTTTTTAGTGATTTGGTTTAGTTTCATTTAACTCAAGCAAATCTTTAAGCTCCATTACTATTTTCCAAAAATCCCCCTAACTCTTTGTAGTCCCATGCTTCTGACCATCTGCACACAATGTTGTATTCTTAGCAGACATACTACTATGAATATTTTATACAACTTCTAAAATTAGTTCCATATTTCTGAGTCTCCCCAAACAGACAACTTCATCTTCCTTGCTTCAGTAGTTAAAAAATACTAGCAAGAATTTCATATCCTGCTTGTTGAAATTTTGAATAAGCTAGCCAATGAATCTCTTCCAAGCCATTCAGAAAGTGATAAGACTCTTGGGAGCTCCTGTAGAATGGCTTATATGAGAGACAATTACTTCAGGTAATCAATCCTATCAATAACACCAAGAGAAGCAAGGGCTATTAACTCCATCTCACAGGAAGTTAGGCATGGCTCTCTCGCTCAAATTGTGGAGCTGAATTTCAAGGACAGGCTCTTGAATTTTGCAGTCCATGCTTTTTCCTTTACTTTGATTGTGTTGGGAGGTTCTTCAAGCTCTGGAAATGTATAATGGTGTTTAACATAAAAAGCTGCCCTTTCATTTTCCTTTATGCAAAAATAGATATTTATCGCTTGATTAGCAAGCAGTGTAACCTACTTATTCTGCATTTGTTTGCTATGGTGTTGCCATGTTAACCCAGTTAGAATGCGCAGCTCCTCTGAGAGCCTGGATTGCTGAGGTAGGTAAGAGTTTTCCTTGCAGGGATTGGAGATCATCGGCTGTATGTGCTCACAACATGCCTACACTTAGTCTGCTCATACAAAACCATTCCTGCTCACATCAGCATTGTTCGCCTTTCTTCAAAAAAATATTGCTTATGAATATATAAAAAATGACCTGATGAAAATAAGGGTGACTTGTAGGTAAACTTTATAGTTTTCATACTCCCATTTCTAAATGCTCATTCGATTATAAGAGCTAACGTTGCTGTGTCTCTTCATACAAAATTGCTCCAGTCCCTCAATGTCACCATGACCTGTTACTGAGCCACCATAAGCTGTTTGCTTCATACTAATTATAATTTGTTTAAATTTGTGTACTCAGAGGTGTTGTCTTTGAGTCTTAATTGTGCTAAATTATACTGAAATAACAGTCCTCAAATCCTTTTCAGTTTAATGTAGTAAAGGTACCCATCCCTTTATAAAGACTTGGATACAGGCCTAAAAGCTCCTACAGTTGACTTGGTTAAAGACAACCATCGGAGATCTAGGCTGTTTGCACCATGTGTCTTCATTACACAGGTATTTTTTGCTAGTATCCATTTTGTGAGTTGAAAGAATTTGAGAGCAGACTTTAGAGGTCAGACCTGACAGTGGTCTTGACCAGGACTTCTATCCCCATTCTGTTAGCCAGAGCATGCCATATCATGGCACTTAAAGATGACAAGATGGGCAAGCACAGTTCTGTAAAAATAAAATGTTAATACACCACACAGACCCTGCCATGTAGGGTAATTATGCGAACCAAAATTATATTTATAATGCATGATGAAAAGCAATCCCAGCCGGGCGGTGGTGGTGCATACCTTTAATCCCAGCACTCGGGAGGCAGAGGCAGGCGGATCTCTGTGAGTTCGAGGCCAGCCTGGGCTACCAAGTGAGTTCCAGGAAAAGCGCAAAGCTACACAGAGAAACCCTGTCTCGAAAAAACAAAAAACCAAAACCAAAAAAAAAGAAAAGCAATCCCAGCAACAGGTTTTTTAAGTCAATTATGAGAAAAAAATAAAATGAGATATAAGTATTTATACATACCAGGCAAGTGATTACCTAGCTGAGTTTTAGTATATAAAACATTAAGTTGACCCCAAATGAAAAATGTAAGTAATAAAACCCTGTAAACAAAGGCAACTTTCCTGTGTGGGTGAAAAACATGATGGTAGCATGGTAAGCTAACAGCCAGCCAGTCATCATTTACAATTGGCCATGCTTGGGTGAAGGTAGAGCCCAAAATAGAAAGTGAGCTCCGCCCTAGCAAATGTAAAAACAACAATAACAATAACAACAAAACCTAACTTCATTGTCCAAGGAAAGAATCTGATGACTTGGGGAAAGTGGACATTGTCTAAATAGGTAATTTTGTACTATATTCCTTCCCAGGAATGGAGCTGGTATATCCAATGTAAGTTGAAAATGTTTCCTGATGTTTCAACATCTTCTTCTAGATGAATACCTTGGCTTTGGATACCAAAGGAAGGGATGGTGGAAAAGGATGCTCAGCAAACACTAGGAGACTCAGAGCATCCCTGTCTTACCCGAGTTGTGCTTTGTATAATCACTGAGCCCTTCCCCATTCCCTCCTGGCTGCCACCCAGTACCACAACAGCCATTGCTTACTCGAGAGAAGTCCAGCCCCTTCCAAGGAAAGATGAATCTTTCAAAGTGTCTGTCTACACACTTGCCAAAATGCATACAAACAGCATGTCTACCTGCTTAAATATTTTCATGATAAGAATTATGAGCTGTAAAATGTTATTTAAAATTTATTGAGTACTTACACAGAGCGGGTACCATATAAAGTCATGTTCTGAAAACATCTTTGGACTAGGTTCTGATATACCCAATTCGCAGAGAAAAAATCAGACACTTCAATATATTTCAGTATGCAACTTGTTCAAAAGCATATTGCAAATGTGTTGGGTTTTGTTTTTCTTTTATTTTTATTTTATGTATGTGGATATTTTGCCTGAATCAGTGTCCATGCATCACATGTATGCACTGCCCACAAAAGTCAGAAGAGGGCACTGAATATCCTGAAACTTGAGTTACAGAAGGTTGTAAGATTTTGGGTAAATTGCCCTGTGGGTGTTGGGAATAGAACATGGGTCCTCTGGAAAAGCAGTCAGTGTTCTTGACCCCTGAGTCATCTCTCCAGCCCCATATTGCAAATGATTTTAGGAGGTTTAAAGGCTTCTAAATAACATCGAAGTCTAAAAATAAAATGAAATGAAAACCAGTCCTTAGATGCAGGAGGAAGCAGGGCAGATTGAACCCTCAGACTGCAATGGTCAGGCCACATGTTCACACAGAGCTTGACAAAGAGCCACAGTTATGGGGAAGATTATTGTGAGTTTTGATAAAATAGACTTGAA
This sequence comes from Peromyscus eremicus, assembly GCF_949786415.1. Lineage (NCBI taxonomy): Eukaryota > Metazoa > Chordata > Mammalia > Rodentia > Cricetidae > Peromyscus > Peromyscus eremicus. The sequence goes on along the minus strand of NC_081436.1, from coordinate 10,875,429 downwards.
TGGGTTGTGTACAGTCTCAGTAGATAGATCTGCTAATGAATGGGTCCATCTGAAGCTCAAGAGAAATTAACTTTGGCAATATTTTGTTTGATTTTTTTTTTAAGACAGGTCTCACTATGCAGCCTTGGGTGGCCTGGAGCTCACTTTATAGAACAGGTTGGACTCTTATTCACAGAGATCCACCTGCCTCTGCCTCCCAAGTGCTGAGATTAAAAATGTGCACCACCATACCTAGCCCTAAATCTGGAAATGTAAACTTGGGATTCATTAGCAGATCTCTCAGATCTGTGGATCTTTTCCCCAAAACCACAAAATGTGCCTCCCTTAGGTAGCAGCCTTCCATTATCACTCAATATAGACATGTAATATGAGTTCCTGAGTATTTCCTACTGTTAAGTACTAAGAAGGAAGATACTATTCAGCTGCTGGCATATATTAAGTGCAGCAATACCCATAGGCAGCCGAGTGGAGTGAAGTTAGGAAATTGCTTAGGTTTTATTCAATCTATTTTATGCAGTCATGCTTGAGGATGCAACATGGATCCTGGGAGTTAATTTTAGACTACACTTCTGGACCTCAGGGAAATTTTCATATCTCAACATGCTACAAGCATCACCAGAGTTTTTTCTCCTAAGCATCTACGAATGTGTTAGAATGATAACTCTCTTGGAGGGACAAGCTGTATAAGGTACTGGTGAGCTAGTCAAACCTGACTGGCCTCCTGAACACGAGTCCTAGCTCCCTACTTACTACTCTTATGATTAAATATTACTCATCTCAAGAGGACTAACCACCTCAAAGCATTAATACGGGGAAATTGGTGGTAACATGGAGTACTCAAGCAATAGAATCAGCAAGTACTAAATCAATATTATCCTGTGTTTCAAACTGGTCTGTCCAGTAATTACCACCTTGCTTTATTCACAGTACTATTCAATAAATAATGGTTGAATGAAAGTATTTAACTGAGCATTTGCTGAAACCTTTTTATAGATGTAAAATCAGTTATGATACCACTCATGATAAACTCTAATTCCTCTATTGTTGCTCAGAAGTGTGACATTGTCAAGACAAATACTTTACCCTCTAACCAAATCAGGAAAACTGAGCTGGGCTGGACAGGTACTTAATGTTTCCTTCCAGAAGTGTTGTTAGGCTAGCTGTTCCATGAGTGCATAACTTGCCTCATGCTGTCTTGGTTTCTAGTGCAGTTGTGTTCACAACACTTGCTTATTATGCAGAAAAGGAACAAATATATTATCTGAGCTATTACTGCGAATGAAAATGGGTACTTCCCATGCCACGATTTGTATTATACAAAGAGCCAGTAAACAAGACACTAATATATGAAGGACTCAGGAGCAAAGGAGGTGATAGACATGATTATAGCAGTTCACCAAATAAATGTCAAGTAATGTGGAGAGGAATCACAATGTGTTTATAATTAGAAAACATTACAAACATGTTTTTGAAGTCTAAGTTGGATATCATCATTATCTTTATTCTATTGACTGCTATGATAGTCATAGGCAGTATGCATTGGACATATTATGGGCCAGATAAACCTAAACACATCATTGCAATTTTATCTCTTGCAAAAATCACATGGCAAATGTTAGTTACATTCATTTTAAAATAAGAAACATAGGAAAAACCATAATGATTGTAACATATTAGTAATTCATTTTACATTACAGGAGTAGAAACTGAGACAACACAAGGCTAGACTTTGACTCTAGAACCCACACATACCAACATGGACAAAGTCCTCCATAACTCAGGAACTCATACTCATATCTGTCACCATATTTAATCTTCACAATCAACTGCAAATTAAATATTATCTCAGAATGTGTAAATTGTACAAAATAATGACAAGGTTCAGGCGAGAACCTTAGTGATCCCCTCTGCAGTCTGTCTAGTAATAAGTCCACTCTCAGACGTGTGGAGGTTGGTGGAGCACCCTAATGACAGCAGGCATTGACTATAGGAACAAATTAAATATAGCCAATAAATGAGGACACTGTGGAAAGGTTCAGCATGTTGATGTGTCAGGTTTTAGCTGAGTAAATGGAAGACACTCATGGGAATTGTCAATGCCACATCTTTTCAAACTCATGATATTGGTCAATATCTCACAGTGTTGAAACCAACACTAGATTAGAGCCAAGGGAAGGGCTCTAGGATCTCCTGGATTAGAGCATTTTAACATCAAATGATTTCCCCTGTGGTAAATATAGGATAATAACTGACACATTTAACTCTGAGATGTTGTAAAAGTGAAACGCATTTCCCAAATCCTCCCAGCCATACACCAGTATTATTCAGAAAGTAAGTATTCAGAAAATATGTGCATAATAAATAACTATCACATGGGCCAGAATGTTAATTTAAAGGTAGAGATATTTTGTCATGCAAATACATAAGCAACTTGTAAGATAGATGTGATCAGACCTTATTCATTTATAGACCTATCACAGAGTTTTTTTAAAGGTTCTAAAATTTATGTTTATAGAATCAAATTAAATGTATTTTATACTTAAGATTTTTCAATTTTTTAATGATCTTAAAATAGTCCAGTAGGGGAAATGTCACCCACCGATTAGTCATTGTAATGCAAACCTAAATGTATGCCCCTTTGCTCGACCCAAAAATGTCACCTCCCAATTATTGCTATTTATTCATTATGCATTGATTGAAATCCCAGAGTATGGAAAGTACCATGCTAAGAATTTAAAGAGATTAAAAAACAACCATATATTATTACTGCTCTCATATGTGTTATAGTCCAATAAAAGAGATAAAACATGAGTATTTATAGATGTGATGTGTGCTATAGTATGTGTGGCTATGGATAAAATATACAGAGCACTTAAAATTGAAGACATCACTACTAGTTACGAAGTCGCAGAGGAGGAGAATGCAATGGAACTTGGCTAGTGTTTCAGCAGTTTATTCCAAAGAACAAACAGATCCAGTCAGCATCTGGGACAAAGACAAGGTGATATAGACTGTACACTGAAGTGCAGTTTGACTGAAACTCAAAGTAAGAAGTGGGTTTCAAGTGCCCAATTGGATCAGCTTGAACACCTCCTAGATCTGGAGTCTTGCATGCTAAAGCCAGCAAAGTCCCTGGCACATGTAGATAAGTTGCATATTCTGGTGAGCATCCAGATTTAGTGTCTGAACCCAGGCTCCTGTGGGATGTTAGCTAATTAAATTCAACTCTGACCTATGAAAAAACATCTCAGTACTCTAATACAGAGAAAATGTATATTTTTCAACCATGGACCACCTCTTTTTTCTAAGCTAAATCTTAGCAGTTATTCTCTCCTTTGGATTTTTGTTTGTTTGTTTTTGTTTTTGTTTTTTTAAGGTCAGGACTTTGGAGTTCTAGCTTTCACTTCCTTGGTCACCAGAAAAGGACATTTGGTAGAGCTCTTACTTCCTGAGAGAGAGAGAGAGAGAGAGAGAGAGAGAGAGAGAGAGAGAGAGAGAGAGAGAACTCAGCAGCTACCTTTGGAATTCAACCACAGAATTTGTAACTGGAGAAACGAATACGGATCTCTTTACTCAAGCTGACCTTGAATAGGGCAATATCTCTGATCTATGGGTTCTCTGTGTCTGTGGTTGAGTATAGGATATGTGAACTTTAGAACCTATATGTGTTTATAGTATTGCCTAAAAGGATTAGAACTAGAATGGAAAAGTATAGCTCATGTGTTAATATGTTAGAAGGCTTGCCTTTGACAATGATCAATAGACAATGATTAACACATCATTGGCAAAGAAAGACTGCTTCAATGTAAAGTTAGCAGGTAGATTATCCACTGCTTATGGCATCTGTGAGAGACTCGGAGTATTGCTGACCCAGAACAGAGCCATTTGACCATTACTTCTCTTAGTAAGGACTGAAAATGTGGGCAGTCACCCACTTGTCCATAAGTGGTACATTCTGAGACTCCCCTAGAAGATACCCTAAAACTGCCATTGGCACACACATGTACATATGCACTGTTTCTGCCTCTGCAGAAACTATGGCACAGTTCAATTTATAATTTGGACACAATAAAAATGTCATAACTATAAAACAGAACAGTTATAAAAATACACCATAAGAAAAGCTTTGTGAATGTTCTCTCTCTTGGGATGTCTTGATATATCATCTTCACCTCTGAGAGCATGGATAGCTTCCCTTTGGCATATCTAAATTGCCAGCCTCACCCATGTTGGGCCTTGGCAATGCTTTTAAGTAAACAAAAGGTTCCTTGAACACAAGTGACATGGTACTAACCATTTGGTCTAACAAGGAGATGGTGACTAAGTAACACAGAGATGCGTGGATACACTGGACAAAACCAATTCATTTCCCTAGCCTGATGAGAGGAGAGGGCAAGGGTTTTCCACTACATTATCCATGAGTATTTCTGGAACTTAATACTTACATTTAGGGTTTGCAGTTGACTTAAGGAAGCCAAACCAAAGAAGGCAGAACAAGAGAAATCAAAACCAGATATAAGGGTGCCGAGTTGTGTGGCATAGATTCTTGGTTAGTTTATTTCCAATAAATCTTACTGTGAAATACAACAAAAATACAGAGACTGTCTATAGCAGAAATCCATCTGGTAACTAATTGCCTAGAAAAGCCACCACCAAGGTCAGAAGCTCTGACTTTTCCTAGTTCTAACTGTCTGGTGTCCCTGCCCAGTTACATGTTCTTTCCTTAAAAATAGCCAAGACCATGACTTGTTGGCACTCAGTTTCTTCATTTTGTTGATAATTTGTCAAGTAAATTATGGACATATTAAAAAATATAGCAATGTCATTAAAGTCTCTTTTAACTCCCTCCCTCTCTCTCTACCCACCCTCTTTCATGTCAATCTATACAGTGATATCTGTAGTGTCAATGTGGTGATGCTTGCTTATGGTATTGTTTAATATGCAAGTCTGTTCTCTGCACTCACTACAATGTTTGCTTTTGAGTGTCATCATTTTCCCCTACCAGGTGACACAAAATATCCATTTATCTCTGATATGTATGAAAGTGGGTGTCATGAGGGGAGCCAGTAACTTATAGTACCTAGACTGATTGAGGACTGCTGGCATGGGCAGAGTTTATATATCCCATGTTCACTTGTTAGTATATTTCTATAAAGATAAAGATAAATACCCTCTCTACTATTCCATTTATTTATGTATTTGTTTGTCTGAGACAGGGTTTCTCTGTGTAGCCCTAGCTGCACTGGAACTCACTTTGTAGAACAGGCTGGCCTCAAACTCAGAGAGATCCACCTGACTCTGCCTATCGAGTACTGGGATTAAAGGCGTGCGCCACCACATCTGGCTCTCTAAACTATTCTTTAGCTGTTCAGTGATACAAGTTATATAGGATGAACTTGAAAATGGTTGATTCCTTCATTTCACTACCCTCTTAAGCTTTGAAATTTATATTAGATCTTGATGAACACGTGTTCTGTTTGGAATGATGTGTGTGGAGGAAAGTAATTACAATCAAAATAAATAACTATATATTGAAATGCACCATACATACACACACACACACACACACACACACACACACACACACACACACACTCACTCACTCACACATTGCTAAGATTCTCTGCAAGAATAGTTGGAAAGGTACTCCTTATAAATACTCCCAAACAGCTATATCTAATCTACTTGTGTTTTGAAAATATTCAGATTAATGTTATTTCTTTTGATTTCCAATTTTATATAATTTTCCAATACAAGATAGGCTGCTTAGTCACTAGAAAGTCTGGCCCTCATATTCCAGTGAAATTTAGAAGACTCTGGAGTTACGGGTCCTTTGTTCTGAACACCCTTTCATTCTTTGGGATGAGCCCAGCAGCAGCAGAGGTTGGAACCTTTCCAGGGTAGATGGGCCAAGGGCAGCATTTGATAGATGACTGGAGAAGCCACACTTGTTTCCTCAGATGGAAACAAAGGAGCAGAGGGTCTAGTAATGAATAAACACAACAGCCAAGAGCAGCTGCAGAACCGGACAAGCAACCTCAATTGGAAATTGCCTACTTCTACTTTGCTAGAATGCTTACTTGACTTTCTGATAACTGAAAAAATAGATTTTTAAAGCTTTGTTTTTTTTGTTGTTTTTTTTTTTTTATTAAAAGCCGACTCTAAGATACGGTGAGAACTCCCAAGGAGTAACAGTTTAGACAGTTACATACCCAGCTTTCAAAACCTTCCCCAAAGGAGATTAGTCGGTCCTGACACCAAACAGTCTGAAATGAATGAACAAGCCATCCTTGCCTTACTGTGCTCTGATCCCTTGACCTGGACATTTGAGTACAGAACATCAGTATCTGAGAATCCATAACTCACTTAAATTCAGCTTAGGAACTTCCAAGTAAAATCAGTGTGTGCTTGGAAGAAAGAGGTGAGCTCCAATATCTTCAATCCTGATAACATCGAAGGTATTGTTTCCTCTACACTTAGAATATTTGCTTCTGTTTGTGGGCACCATAGAAATCCCTGAGACTGCCTCTTCAATACACTTGTCCCATAAAGAAATCAAGTCTTAATTAATGTTTCCTACAAGTGGTTTCTAATTTGCAGGACGTCCTGGTGAAATTTGTTCTCATGAGTACCATTGATTATCCTACCACTTTGAGGAAGGTCCCAGGTCTTGGCTTCCATCCAGGCTGCTAGGTGAAATGAGGCCCCGATAATCAGATTATTACCTCCCCAAGGAAATGGCCAACAGTGACTGCTCATCTCATGCTACTTGCTGGAGTTGAGGTGCTGCTAGTCACAAAGCTGATTTGTTAAAAATTAGTACTCACTGGATTGATTTCCAGTTAACTATTCTAAACATATGACAAAGCACTTTTAGGAATTTAGACTCCAAAAAGTGTCTATAGAGAAATGTTCATAAATTAAACATTTCCAAAATCCTCTGTGATTCCTAACCAAAGGCACGAGTATATAAGTAATTTTTTTCCCTTTCAAAAGTACCTGCTATCCTGTCCAGTTTAAAATATACTGGGACAAGGACATACTTCTTAATTAGCAGAGATTTTAGACAAGTCAGTGTTGGAACAAAAGGAATTGTCTTTTACTAATCTGTTTTGGCTGTTTGTAGTATATTTTTAAAGGACCCAAAAAACTACTTACTACCTTGGGACCCAAAGTAACTATTTGTGAGTGTGGAATTAAGTAGATTAATTCTATTATTTTCAGATCTGAGCTTTATCTTTAAGTCTGTGTTCACCTTTGCATCTTATGAATTCCAAATACAGAATCACAAATGGAGTTATTGTGCATTACAGTAGAATGTAAATATCTCCAATGTCAGCATCCTGAAATATTATATATGACTTTAATAAAATTAGCATAAATACTATATATGTTGGTAATTTATCTGAGGAAGTACGTTGTATTTATCTAATTTTTAAATATAGATCTACATGCATTACAGTGCTTCAAATGTCTATTTAATGGACATGCCCTTATTATCTAATTAAAATATTTATTATTTGTGCCAGTGTCATCCGCTCACATTTGCTTAAATGCTCTTTATTTGCAGTAGGAGACTGTGCCTTGCATTTTCTCAGGGTGCTGGTCTTTACAGATAATCCACTCAATCATTTCTATAGGCTAAAAATGAAAACTGAAAGAACCCCCCCACACACACACACACACATACATAGACACACACTCTCATCCTTTCCCATACCAACTCCATAATTTTCATTTATTTCTGGGTTTGTTTTCTAAATTTAAATATTTTTTTCTTATTCATCCTCCCTATATTATATAATGTTGAAAACATTCTTTTCTTTGTTGCAGCACATGGAGTTGTGAACTAAGTAATTTCTGTTTCTCAATTTTTTATTACCATATTAGAAGCTTATATCAATGGAGAAATTAAATGTATGCTCTTTTAAAATGCCCTATGTTCAGCCCCTCTATCCTTAATAAACAGAGATGCTATTGACACAAGTGAATTTTGTTTAACCACACTACATTTGCCTCTTAATTAGTGAATATTCATCTGTCATCAGCAGCAGCTATGACACCCCACCCTGCTAACATGTTCTGTCATAAATAATCAATGAGGCACTATTAATATTCATGAGCTGGAATCTGTGTAGTCATGTGCACTGATGCAGAGACAGGGGGAGTGTTGCCATGAACTGACTGGAAACTCTGTGTGTATCGGTGAGCGCAAGATACTTCGGGAACGCGGAGAGCATGCACCCTGGCTTCTGCTTTCAGCTAACAGCGGTTTGTCTGTTTCTGGACCGAAGTGACTGATGATAAACACTAGTCAAGACTGGAGGGTGATTCCCTTTCAGTTCACTTGCCTTGCAGTTCTGGGGAAACTAGAAGATTTGTGCTCTCTCTCTGCTTCCTAGAATGGGCTGCAATTTGTGCACTTTTCAGAAAAGAGAGGAACACTACAAACTGCTGTACGAAGTTTCCCAGGTGAGTGCAGGTCTGCACGCAGCAACCAAAGCAGCCAGGCTTTGTGTTCATCTGAGCAATGGGAAACGATTTCTGGCTTGCTTGATTTTTTTTTGTCTTTCAGTGCATTTCGGAATCGAGGGCAGACTTGCTGTTTGGGGGCTTTTTATTTGACATTTGGGTGGCGGTTTTCAGTTTCCTCGCCACTCCCCCTTCAGATGACTTCCTGTGGGATTCTTTTAACATTTTGTGTATCTGCTGCCAAGATGTCTGTCAAGTCAGAGGAACAGCTCTGAGATCCCTGACTGTAATCTTTTAAGAGACCTCTTTGGTTTGGGGATCATGTTGACATTTGAAAATCAATTGTATCATTGTCTGCATAAGTACTGGGAGTTAATAGGTCTGTGGTCTCAGTGATTTTGAATAGACAGGAAAAGTTTCTTGCCAAATCGGGTTAGCCAGAGGAAATTATTTGATTAATGAGATTTTTTTTTTTTTTTGCTTTGGTTTAAGAGAAATACTTGGTACTTTTGTATAAAGGAAACGACATGACATGTCTTAAGAAGGTTAAAAAACAATTCCTTTTTATCTATCTATTCTTGGATCCTTGTTCTATTTTCTGTCTGTTTAGCACTATAAATTAATTGCAAGAGTGTGCATTACAGTGTGCATGTATGACTTAGGGAAAAAAATCATATAAATTCAAATGTCTCTTTAATGCATATCTGAGGGCTTTTCTGGCTAAAAAAAAAAAATAAAAATAAGGAAACTAGTCAGCTTCCATAATTTTAATGTAACTGTTCATTGACTATTGATTCATTGCTCACATGCAGATGTCTCATCTGGCAGAATAAAGTTTATTCCTCCTCTTTTCTAGTCGGCCCCAAATATGACAGGACCGCTTTGGTGTTTAGACAGTATTGCTGTGAAAAGGCAATGTTTGGGACATTGGTGGTCTATGGCCCAGCAGTAGCCAAGTGCCCACTGCTTACTGGCTCCCTCTGATGCCCCCAGACGTGATTCATTTCACAGTGGGCTAATTACAAAGTGGATTTGCTACACATGAAACAGCCTCCTCAGTTGCAATGTTAATGCACATTTTCATGGTAATGTGATCAGAGGCTCATTAGCCAGTTTCCAAAATGATCCTCTGCATTAATTAAATATAAAAAATGATTCCTTTATCACCAGAGAGAGGAAAAAGAAGATTAACATTGTTAATTACACCGGGGGGCAATACCTTTGGCTTTCCTTTAGAAAAGAAAACCTATAAACTTGGAAGAGGGAGCTGAAGTAAAGCCGTTTCCTGGACGCTTGCCTTTGACTCCTGAAAACAGTCTCCAGGTGGAGCACTCTCCTTAGTTTGCTTCTTAGAGTTGGACTTCCAGCTTTGGTTTTTCTGTGGTCCAGGAGCAGGGAAGTGGGTTCATCTATCTGTTGGTGGTGGTTTTTACATCCAAAGTCCAAATTATATAGAAGCATAGTGTGGTGGTGGTGGGAACTCGCAGTTCCCCCCCCCCGCCCCCAATTATGCCTGGCATATGATGTTTATGTCCTAGAAGGGCAGGGTTACTGCATTCAGCACGCAGCACTGTACTTGCTAGGAAGCAGGAGCCTTTGTTATGGATTTGGAGAAAGCTTCTCTGTGACGCCTTCAAGTGCTTCCCAAACCTTGAGCAAACAGCTAAGCTGCCTTCCTTATTGCCTCTGCCTGTACTCCATCCATTTATTTTATTCTCTCTACTCCCAAGCTGTAGTACTTATGGTCTTTAATAAAAGGGTGAAATGAAGGATTAGCTTCCATTTAACTGGCTTTTATTAGATAAGTTAAAACCTCAGCTTAAAGGTCTTGCCTGCGTTTTCCAAGAGGGGCCCTCCTGCAGCGCATCCCCAGCTTTCCCGTCTATTTTATTGAGTTAATGGATAGATAAGGTATCAAAGGAAAGCGGCGATAGGCTCATAGACTACAGTGAGGGGCTGCAAACTCCTTTCTGTTTTGATTTGGAGGAAAGGCAGCTCAGAACACACATGAAAGTCTGCACGTTCTTAACCAGGTGTTTGGGAGGGCCCTTAGCTGCCCCTACTAGAGAGGATACAGTTCACAGAACCCCCTCAAGATTGGAGGCTGATTTCTAGCAAGTACACACCCGCCTGCCTCCAGACTGTATATCTGTATACTTGTCATTCCCATATCACCCGCGTCGTCTTTGTTTCTTTGTAAGTTTTAAGAGCTGAGGAACATTCTGGCTTGTCAGGGGAGGAGGGTGTGATGATGCAAAATTAGCAGTGACTATATAACGTGTTCCCACCAGCAAGATGCATGTTTCTCTACAATAGGCTCATTATGGTTTGGAACTTTCCGCTTTTCCTCTCTGGATTTAGTGAGCTGATAAGCAGGGTTATGACTTTGGGCAAAGAGGTAGTAAGTGTGCTCCCTGGGGAGCCCAGTTGAGGCAGCCTTAATGACCTACTCAGGTGGCAGATGTTGTCCTTTACATTTTAGTGATGTTTTCTGCTTTCATAGAGGAGCTACAACTTGCAGTTGGCAGAAGAGATGGAATGTTACCCCAAGAAAATTATTTTCAGCTCTGGTTGGGTGGGTCAGGGTCTAGTATGCAGCCACGAGGGTGACTCCAGGGCTGGGACAGATAAGGTGACCTTCCCACCAGGCAGTGTCATGTATCTTTCATCTGATAACTTTTACATGTGCCAGGGACACGACTGTTTTCTGTGGTGATTTATTTTATGCAAAGTAGGTAATTCATTAACCTCTTAAGAATTAATAAGTGGGGGCTTTGAACAATGCCCTGCTATTGACAAAAGCTGAATCGCCCATTTTGGATTAATGTGATTAAAGGACCACCTGCACCACGCCAGTGCTGAAGCTCGTCAGGCATTTCCGTCCCTATTAGCACCTGTTCTCCTGAGTGACACCCAACACTGGGGCCTAATCTTACAGTTTGTTAACCTCGTTGTTCGTATAAACTAAGTGTAACTTTTTGATTGATTAAATGATAAAAGCATCAATGGCATGCTTAGTAGCATTGAGCAAAGTCTTCAAATGAAGAGCCAATGTTTAAAAGCTCATGTGCTGTCTACCAAAAGGTGTTGATGAAAGATTTCACTTCATGTTTAAAAGGGAAATAGTGCAAAGCTCTGTTCTTACTAGCCAGATTAGAGGAAAGAAATTAACTTACCTTCAACTTCAGGAAGCCAGAAGTGAGGTGGTGCGGGCCTCATGGCAGGGCCACTGTTGTGACCCTGTTCCCTCTTGAAGGGATGTTTTTATACAAGACAGGGTTCTTTTATTTATTTGAATAACTGGGCCCAGCAAAGAGGTCTGCCTCCTCGCATCTGTAAATCTGCCACATGAACTGGACATAACCTGGACAGAGTTTGAGGATTGTCTGGACTACAGTGTAGTAGCCTGACTCAAAAATCAAAAACAAAAACAAACAAAACAAAACAAAACAAAACAAAACAAAACAAAACAAAAAACTCACTAATGTGTTCTAAGCACTGTCCTGGGCGCTTTCTCCAAAACGGGTAATCGTTTTCCATCACTTAAGAACTTTGTTTGTTTGTTATGTGTTTATGTCCGTCTGTCTTGTGTGTATGTTCAGGCAGGTGTGGACTATGCCGTGTGTGGCAGTCAGGTGACCACTTGGAGTTGGTCTTTCCTTCTACCATGTGTTTCCTGGGGATCCACCTGGGGCCATCCGGCTTGGCAACGGTGCTGAGCTACCTCACTGGCCTCGTGTCCCGTAGTTTTTACTATTAATATGTTACAGTTTCTCCTAGCTTGCAGTGTTTCTCGAATCTGTATAGTTTTGTAGTTCCCTTTCTCTGGGGCCTGTTGGGGAACCTTCAGATACCTTCACCTCACAGTATGTAAGCCCACCTTGGAACTTCTTACCGACTCTCGCCACATTTCCAAACTCTAGTCTCATTGCTTTTAGAGCCACTGACTGGAAAGAGATATCAATGCGTTTATTCACACAGTGGCCTTCTGGAGGATTATACTTCTACGTCACTCTGGCTTCTGCCTCCTCGCCACACCTTTTATTTACTCTCTCTGACATTGTACTGAGAATGTCCACTTTAGGATTAGTTAGTGGGCTGGCCCACCCTGACCACTATGCGGTTATAATTTTCTCCAACTTTAATGGCTCCCAGTCACTATGAAATGATGCAGTTATCTCATTGTTCTTCTCCAGGTACAAAGTACAATTCCTAAAGACTCTTTTCTTTGCTTTAAATCAGTTTCCCAATCTACACCCTTAGAGCTTAGTACCTTTGGCCACCTCCAGTTGCATTTCCCTATCAATGACGATTCAAATTCATCCTTGAACAGAGAAATTTTAGAAATTATTGGTGAAAAGAAATTCTGGCTCCCCCTCCAGGCAAGGTTGTAGGAAACCTCAAAGTTGGCTCAAGATAACACAAGACCAAGTTCTCCATTTCAAGGAGATTCATTTGCCCTTCAGGGACAGAGGTGAAGACAAAAGACAGGATAAGGGAGAGGGGACAGAAATAAGGGAAAGGGGGCAGTGGCATTTGTCCTGGAGGACAAAGGACTGCCTCTGGATAGAGAGGAGACAGACATGGCACGCAGGAAAATGGCAGTTTATAAAGGTACGAGGGGAAGCCCTGTGTTAGGATGAGGTGTTTAGTTTTATTGGGCATGTTAATTAGGCCAGCCAAAGGGGGCTTCTAATTGCTGGACTTCAATACTTTGATAGCTGGATCTTGGTAGTCAGCCTCAGGAAAAGAGATTGGCCAAATAAGGGAATAGACCTTGATGGCTACCTTTAGGAATGTAATCTAACAGATTTTAGCAAGATAGAGGGAATTGGGAAGAAGGGCAAGGCCTACCAGAGCCACATGCTCAAGTGGGCTGATGTCCCTTCAGGGGTGCTTAGGGTTGTTTTAAAATTCTTCGTACCATTAGAACTCCTTCTCTATGTCTGTCTGGCAGTATGGTCACCTTTTTATGAATGAATTGGAAGTTTGTGGAATGCAGGTCAGGTCCTCCTGTATTTTTATGACCCATGATGCCTTTCTAACCCACAGCTTTAGAATCAAACTACCCCATTCACAGCCACATCCATAGAAGCTGCTTAGACCAAGGGCAAGTGATTGGAGGTTCATTTAAAATGTTTTCCAGTCTCACAAATGTAGTCTAGAAAACAGATCATTAGTAATGGGATTGTAGCAGAAAAAAATACATGGTGTTTTGCTTATACTGAGGAGCCTAAGGCATATAGTCAGCAATAAAAAGGCAGCCATGCAAGGCGGTGGTGGCTCACGTCTTTAATCCCAGCACTCGGGAGGCAGAGGCAGGCAGATCTCTGTGAGTTCAAGACCAGCCTAGGCTATAGAGTGAGTTCCAGGACAGGCTCCAAAGCCACACAGAGAAACCCTGTCTCAAAAAGACAAAAAACAAAACAAAACAAAACAAACAAACAAACAAACAAGCTGGCCACACATGAGAATCAGGGACATCAGAGAAATCAAATAGGTGGGTTTTATGTAAAGAGAAGCTCAAAGAATAAGTCCTGAGTTGTCAAAGTGATCTTGTTTTGCTGTTCTCAATATACCCCTGTAATAAACCTCCATTTTATTTACCAGAAGAGTAAGTGAAGATATGTTCCAATAATATCTCACTTTTGTTGATTATCTAACGGGTAACAGAACTCTAGACATGCTATTTAGTAAGCTTCCTGTAAACAGTGGCTTCTTAAAAATATGTCAAGAGCTGGCCTTTGTGATTGGGAACACAAAGAGAGTCCTTTTGAGAAATACACAGACTGACAGACAGCAGAGGGGACACAAGACACATAAGCACAGTGTTTTATAATCTTTAAGTGAAGCATGAAACCAACAGATTCACCGATGGGTGGCTGAAGGAGGGCAAAGGTGTCAGAACGACAGAGACGGGGACAGGTGAGAGGCAGAGGAAAACTGAAAATGGAATAATAGAAGAAATACACAGAGATGACAAACAGGTGGTGCGTTGGAAAATATCTGGCATAGGAGAGCTCTAAGCAAGTGTTAAGAAAAGCCTAAAGAGGGAGGAGGACTCTAGACATGTCCTGAGATCATCTTCACCTTCTTCTTCTTCTTCTTCTTCTTCTTCTTCTTCTTCTTCTTCTTCTTCTTCTTCTTCTCCTCCTCCTCCTCCTCCTCCTCCTCCTCCTCCTCCTCTTCTTCTTCTTCTTCTTCTTCTTCTTCCCCTCTTCTTTGGCAGGAGGGAGGAATGAAGGGGTAGAGAGAAGTGAGAGGTTTGGTTTGTGTTTTAGACTGGTGGATGGTATGCTTCAGCAAGAATCCATCAAGGGAAACCAACTAGGAAGCCATTGCCAAGAGCCTGTCTGTGTAGAAAGAACATGTGAAGAGGGAAACCTGGAGACCAGGTGAAGAGAAAGCCAATAGGTGTCTGGCTTATGAGACTGACTGTGCTCATGCTGACAAAGAGGGCATCAAGAGAGGTAAAGTGAGCCCTAGAAATGGAAAGAAAGCTGTTAATGTGACTTCTGGTCTCAGTCATGAGACTCCAAAAGTGGAATAGCAAATACTGTAAGCAAAACCTTGACATAAACCTATTGGAGCTGTGCACCCAGGCAAGAGAGAAGAACTAAGAACAGGGGGAAATTGTGGAGAAGTCATGAAGATACAACTGAGAACAACAAAGGAGAAGAAAGTAAAACAGAAAACAGAACTTGTGGGCTGAGAATGACCTGACTTGTGGGAGGAGCTAAGAAGAGGGAGTTGTAGAAAGCGACCAGAACAGACAGTGCTTTGGAGTGATGTAGAAGAGCAAAGAGTATTTGTCATGGGTTTACCCAGCCCTTCTGCGGAAGAACCATTGGTCCCAGCTACTGGGAGTCCAGACAGCTAAAGATGTTACTGCTGGCCCTTCGCGGGCTTCTTAGCTATAGAGAACCAGCTCACCCAAGGTCACTCCTCTTCCTTGAAGCTCCACATCCAGAGATGACTGATGAAAACATAAAACATACAAAGGACTGGCCATCTTGGTCAGACCTGGAACACTGTGAATGTCATTTAAATTCAGGTGTTCCCTGCAGCTGCTGTTGGTCCTACCTTACAGATCAGCCCTGCTGCCCAATCCCACTTACACACACACACACACACACACACACACACACACACACACTTCAAAGGTTACACTTAGTGAGGAGCACACTTCATTCTGTCTCAAAGTGCACTTGCTGGGGCACCTGACCTAGTGATTACAGAGCATGTTAGTATGGAAATGAGGAAGAAGAATACAGAAAGAGATTAAACAACAAGGTAGATCTGCTGTACATCCCTGAAGTTCAGATAGGACAGATTATCAGAGATGGAGGTCCTGCTAACATATGAATGTAGCTTTTCTCTTCTGATTACAAAATTACTTAAAATTACAATTATGAAAGTTGAAAGTTTTCTTTGCTTTCCTTTTAAAATTAAGATCTCGAGCCACCATGTTCAGATAGTGGTGAGTTAAAGATGCAGCCTGGAGAATGGGGAGTGTCGCTCAGTGGCAAGATGCTTGCCTACCATGTCCAAGAGCCTGGGTTCAATCCTCTGTACCACAAAATATATCTTAGCTCCCTTATCTAGCCCTCTTTAATCCAAGACATTTAAGAATACTTCAGTATTAGTTTTAGAAAAGACTTTTTATAAAAATAAATAATTTGAAAATCAGCAAGATGTCTAAGCCATTAAAGGTGCCTGCCACAAATCCTGATGACCTGCATTTGACCCTGGGAGCCCATATGGTAGAGTAAACTGGGCCAAGATTGTCCTCTCATCTCTATACACACATACACACACACACACACACACACACACACACACACTATGGTTGGCACACATGTGCACACACACTCACATTGAAAAGCAAACAAATAAATGCAAGAAAAATTAAAAATAAGTATTTTAATAATTTTACTTAATTTATATAAGTTTAATAAGTAAAGTGTCTTTCCCTACTGAAAAGATCAAAATATCACATTTCACTAAGATGTATATCATTGCTTTAAATTCCTGCCACTTACTTAATTGATCTAGACATTGGAGGTCATCCACCTCTAATTGCATAGCTGTTTAGGTGAAAACACTTTCCTTGTTAGGTTACACACAGGAGAGACATGTTACTGAAAACTAAACTTGTAGGAATGCCAAAATATTGTACTATTCAAGTTGTCTAGACTGTTTAGGTGAGTAGGATAATCTAATTAGAAAACTCTTTAATTTCAATTTTTATTGAAAAGATTTTGAAGATATATTATGTGATTTACATAATTACTTAACATATGTACAATTATTATTCATTTCCAGGCATGTTAGCTAGTAACAAATGATTGCATATCTTTAGCAAATAGTAGTTTCTTAACTTTATAAGAGTTAAGTAATTAAGTATAAAGATTAATTGATAGTGAAAAATCCTTCTACAGCAATCAGCATTCAGTACATTCATTTTATATAAGTAGATTCTCACATATTGAATCTTCACAAGTCATTTAATTGGGTGCTCAATCAATCTCACTAAATGATGAAGGAAGGCGGCAGAATTAAATCAGTAGGCAATCAAGAGGAGGCCCTGGGTTGTGGTTCTGTGATTGATCTGTGCCCTGGAAATGTTCAGGATTCCCGGCTGGGAACAGGAGCTAGAGCAGGGTCTTCCCCCTCAGTTAATTATCCACCAACAACTTCCATCTTTACCCAATCTAGAGCACGCATCTTCAGAAGTTTGTGCATCGTTCTTAACAAATGTCTTCTTGTAACTCATAGATGGAGGAACCACTGGGTGACAGTTCTGTCTTCACATTTACAATCTAGTAACGCAGGTTCAGCTGTGTTTCCTAAGGACCCATTTCTAAAGTCATCATTATAATCTGTCTCATCTCCTTTATACAATAGCAATGTCTTCTTTTCCAATCCTATCCCTCCCAATGTGGAATACCAGTTTTAAAGGGTTATTATGAAGAGTTGGTTGTTCCTTCAGTAAAAAGCTTAAACAGTAGCAGCCCCGTGTTCTCTGGTGTTTCCACACATAACAGCTAATTGCTAATTTGTGCCACTCTGTAACAAGCTGTAAATCTTGCCTTATGGTTCTTTGTGCCATTGTAAAGCCCTTTCTCCCTCCTGCCTTATGTAGCTTTATGGAAAAACTGTAGCTTAAAAGAAACAAAAAACAAAAAAACTTGCTCTCATCTCAATTAGATGTTTTTCTGAACTAACCACTCATTCCCAAGTCTCATAAGAGTCAGCTCCAAGTACCTTTATTTAACAAAATGATGCTTTCAAGATATGTGAACAAAGAGAAATTTCTGAAACATTACAGTTTGATAAATCATACATGAAAGGCCATCATTGTAATCAGTGTTCATATTAATTTTTTAAGTAAAAAAAAGTTTAAGAAAGTGTACTGAATAATCGTAAGTAATTATGCAACACTTTCATTGTGTTCAACATTCTAATAGACTGTATGGAGAATACAAAAAAAAAAGTAACTCAAAAAGGCAGTCTTTGCCGGGCGGTAGTGGTGCATGCCTTTAATCCCAGCACTCGGGAAGCAGAGGCATGCAGATCTCTGTGACTTCAAGGCCAGCCTGGTCTACAGAGTGAGTTCCAGGAAAGGCACAAAGCTACACAGAGAAACCCTGTCTCGAAAAAACCAAAACCAAAACCAAAACCAAAACCAAAACCAAAACCAAAACCAAAACCAAAACCAAAACCAAAACCAAAACAAAAACCCACCCCCCCTCCCAAAAAAAGGCAGTCTTCAAGGAGTGGATCAGCATGATGTAATAACAAGGCAGACCGAGACACCATAGCATGCTGAAAGGCATTTCTACATGGGACAGGCAGACTAAGGAACTTTGGGAAGCAACACGGCAGTGATTACTATGGGATCATAAGAGGATGGTCTTCATTAAGAGCCAAAGTCAAGCTCACACTCCTATTCCTCCTGTAAATCCATAGAGTTGAAAGCATTTGGAGTCCAGGATCTATTGTAAAAGCAGTCATGGGAAGAAGACTGGTAGGGCATATCCTTCAGAAAATTGGAAGAAAAACTTGACTAAATTCTGAGATGAGATTAGTACTAACAGCCTTGACTTGCACAATAAATGGCCTTGGTGATGTGATCACAGGGTACTGTGCACCTGAAGGATGCAACCAGAAACAAGCAAATCATATCATAGAAAATGTGGAAACACTAGTTGCTTGACACTTGACTTAAAGAAGTACAAGTATGCCCAACTGATCAACAGTGGATAAGTATATCATCCGTTCCTCAAGCATTCTCCATACTTCCTTAGTGACTTACGTTTCTAGTGTTTGAAGTTGGCTTTGCCTATGCAAGTGTGATCTCAGTGAGAACATTCTGCTAAATTGTCTTGTGAGGTATATTACCAAATATTAAACAACCCTGCCATTGTAATTTAGTTATATAACTTCATTAGCCATTTTTAATGGATTAATATCAACCTTGAAGTATGTGGTTGAGGATTAAATAAGATGATAATTTTAAAGGGCATAGCATATTCCAGGGATGCCAGAAGTACTAGCTCTTGAAGTTTTAATCGCATTTCAATCTAACAATGACCTTGAGGGGATAAACAACACTGTACCCATTCAACAGGTAAGAAAACAGAAACACAAAGTAATCTCAAGACGAATTCATATTGCTAGCAAGGGGAACACTTTGAATTTCAAATAAATGTCTAGCTAATGGTAAGGTCCTTGTTAAGGTTATTATAGAACCACATGTTCCATTCCTTTTGAACTGATGCACAACTGTTGAGCATTTGGTAAATATCTGATTAATGAAGGAGACAATGAAGGAGTCAAGTGTGGCGATACAGGTCTATAACCCAGCACTTGGGAGGCTGAGACACACAACCATGAGTTTGACACCGTTTGAGCACCATATAGCAAGACTGTTGTGTGATGTTTTGGTTGTGTTCTGACAAATAAAGCTTGCTTGGAGTGAGAGGGTGGAGCTAGCCATTTGCTGACCAAAATTAACCATAAAGTTTGGAGGACTATAGACAGATAAAAGGCAGGAAGCAGCAAGATGGGGCTGAGAGAAGATCTTAGCCCTTTTGGAGGAAGGAACAGAAGAGGTAGGAAGTCAAAAGTGGCTGCTTCCTTGCTTCTCTGGTCTTTCAGGTTCTTACCCTGAACCTGATTCCCGATTTTTTACTGATAATTTTTTATGAATAATTAGTTACGGCTTAACAATACCCCATCAGAAACAAAAAAAAAAAAATCAAGAAGGATGATATGGCATGGCATGGAAAAGAGAAAACAAGGAAAGAAATAGGATAAGAGACACTATTTAAATTTTTCATTCCACAGATTCACCCTAAATCCCCTTCTGATGTATGGAGAAAAAATACCTATTTTCCATGACCAATTTTACCATTTCTTTGATTCATTTAAATCAAATTCTCTCCTCTATGAAAGACTGCTAATATGAGAGATTGACTCTCTTTCCTGAGTTTCTATAAAGTTGTAGCCAAACCCAACTGTAAACCCCTATTTGTAAATAAAATGAACTTTCCCATCTTGTGTTCATTCAACACAAAATCCCTTTTGCCCACAGTGTCTAAACTCATTCAAAAAAGCAACACCTTTGGTTCTTGTGACTCTATCCCAGGTTCACTTCATGAAGCCTTTCTCCGACCCAACCCGGAGTCTCTTGCTCTTCTCAGCCCTCCTCTTTCACAGTGCTCCACAGTTCAAACACAGCCAGATACTTCTGTTTGTGCTTAGCTCTGCTCCAACGTGGTCACGTCACCATCTCACACGGTGTCTGAGCAGGAGCAGGTACCTGAAACAGACTTAGTCTAGGACAGCAGTTCTCAATCCGTGGACCTCAACCCCTTTGGTGGTGGAACTACCCTTTCACAGGGGTCTACATATCAGATTTTCACATTACAATCTGTAAGAGTAGCAAGATTACGGTTATGAAGTAGCAACAAAAGTAATCTTATGGTTGGACATCACCACAATGTGAGGAACTGTATTAAAGGGTCACAGCATTAGGAAGGTTGAGAACCACTGGTCTAGGAAGAGGAGAAGCATCCCCAGTACTCTTTAAGTAAGTTGTTGAACTCTTCAGGGTGTGAGTCTGGGATCATTTTTCCCAGGTAATCTTCCTGGAATACTTGAAATGAGTAAACTTACTGTTCTCTTTCCAAAATATGCAGAGCTTCCTATTTCTGCCATGACAGGTGTTAAAGGCTCACTTTGTTTTTTGTTTTGTTTTTTGTTTGTTTGTTTTAAATATTTTTAATTTTGTAATTAACTTAATTTCACATATCAGCCACGGATTCCCCCATCCTCCCTCCTCCCACCCCCCAATACACTCCCCATTCCCACCTCCTCTAAGGCAAGGTCTCCCCTGGGGAGTCAGCCCAGCCTGGTAGACTCAGCTGAGGCAGGTCCAGTCCCCTCCTCCCTACACCAAGGCTGAGCAAAGTGTCCCAGCATAGGCCCCAGGCTCCAAAAAGCCAGCCCATGCACCAAGGACAGGTCCTGGCTCCACTGCCTGGTGGCCTCCCATACACTTCAAGCTTATCAACTGTCTCACTTATCCAGAGGGCCTGGTCCAGTTCTATGGGGGCTCCTCAGCCATTGGTTCACAGTTCATGTGTTCCCACTAGTTTGGCTATTTGTCCCTGTGCTTTTTCCAATCATGGTCTCAGTATCTCTCACTCATACAATCCCTCCTCTCTCTCGCCGGTTGGACTCCCAGAGCTCCACCTGGGGCTCACCCGTGGATCTCCGCATCCACTTCCACCAGACACTGGATGAGAGTTCTGTCATGACAGCCAGGGTGTTGAGCCATCCGATCTCTCTTCTTATCTGCATGATTTTCAGTGGCCTCCAGATTTCTGCAGACTAAAGACTGTCTTCTATGTCATCCTGAGAGTCAAACCCAGTACCCACACAGGTGCTTCTTGACTCTACAACAAGTAACTAGGTGGTGTCAGCAGAACGGTGTGATGAAGGTGACGCAGAAGTCAAACGAGAGGAGGGTTTGTCCCCTCTGTGTGGCTGGATCTAGTAATATAGGTTGTACAAACAGCTGCAGAGTAAGGCAACACCAGATGTGTAGGTCAAAAAGAAACATCTCAGGTGGCTTTCTGTAATGATTTGCTGGGGTACAGACGAACATTTAAATGGCGCACTTAAGATAGGACATGTCTCATCTTTACATAATAAAAGAATATTCCTCTGTGCATGATTCAATGAATTGATTATTGATTTGGTATCTATCATCGTTTTTGTTTTGCTTCCTTCTATGCTGTAAAATTGAATAGGATATTTGCGGTAAGGGTAGTTTAATGTGCTTGTTTTATTTTAAATGATTTATTACCACAAATGGGATAGTAAAATGTGCTGGGATGGTTGAACTATTTATCTTCACACATGCTCATCTTCAGGTTAACAAGAATTTAAGGTGATGACGTACAATAAGCTGTAAACTGCCTGCAATTGCCTTAATGATGATGCCTTTGGGTTTCAGCTAGTCTAGCACTGATGTGAAAATTTATTCATTGCTAATATGTTGGTTAAGAACATAGAAAACAAAGGCTGTGAAAATATTTTTTTTTAATTTAAGGTATACATAAAATCTCATTCCATTTAAGAATACATTTTTCCAAGAACAGAAAAACTGTTATTTTATTTATTGTAGCTATGATTTTAAGAGCCAAGATTTTTCAGTCCATGAGGAATGTAGTTAAAGTGAAGATAATCTACCTTGAACAGTGAGAGTCAGTTAAGCTTTGCAGGACAGGGGCTTGTGGCCCACAGATAACTTTATGTAGGCCATTCATTCAGAAAGGGTAGAAGTTTGTGTTTTAAGTCCAAGGCTAAGTTTCCTCTCCCATGCTTAACTCTGAGATAAATGCTAGCAAAATACCAAGCATATTTGCTTTGCCAAAGCAGAAGCTCAACCTAGTCCAGAAAAATCAGGAAGGGCAGGGAAGGGTAGTACTTTACTGGAGGGCGGGGCGGGGGGGGGGGGGGGAGGGTCATGCTTTACTGTTTTATTAGTGGTAACAATTTGAGAAGCTACACATAAAGGTAATGTCCCTGTCTGAGGGTAGATTTATCCAAACTTTACAAAAGTTTTCTGACAACTGAAGTTAAAAAGTTTACATTTTATTCAGCATTGAATCATAATATATTGAGTAAAGTTAGTTGGTACAATCAAAAGGTAGGTCAGGGCAGTTTCCATTTAATATATTCATATATGAAGTTGGGAGTAAAAGCTACAGAAAAATAAGCTCCTCTTTCACTGATACAGACTGACTGATTAGTCCTTTCCAGTCCCACGTGACCAAGGATCAGTGCCCTCCAGAAATGTATAAATGTTATACTTATTATATTAATAAGTGTAGCTAAGAGTAACTGACATGGAATAGATATCTTTGTCCAGGTTTCTAGCTCATTTTTGATGCAAACTATTAAAAAGTTGTCAAAGTTAAGCTAAAAGCACATTGATACAAAATAGACCTAAGAATCTCTCACAACTGTCTCTGCTGTCTACAGACAGCAAGGTAACCAGGCCCCGTTCTGCAGGAAAAGAGAATTGAGATCTCATAACTGATCCAAGAAAGTAATACAAGGCTTTGAAGGAAGCGGGTACATGTAACACAAATTGCTAAATGGTCTTATTAATAAAAAAAAAAAAAAAAACAAAAAAAAAAAACCTGTAGCCAGATATCGGGGTGAATGCTGAAAGATCAGAGAAACAGAACAAGTCATAGCCAACCTCACCTCACCAGTTCCTCAGCTGATCCTGTTTCCAAGAATCCTCAGACTAAAATCGTCTGAGTCCTTACCCCTGAGGGTCTCAGTTGAACTGCTCTAACCACTGGCTTACCTCTATGAAAATCTCAGTCTAAAGAGAGAGCTACTTCCTGTATACTCACACTTATATACCTTTCTCTGTCCTGCCATCTCACTTCCTTTCTCTGCCAATTACATCACTTCCTCTTTCCACCCAACTCTATCACTTCCTGTCTATCTGTACAGCCCTGCAGACCTCAAAGGTTAACTAGTGGTGGGATTGAAAAAGTGTGCCACCACATCTGGCTCTGTTCCCAGTGTGGCCTTGAATGTCTGCCTCCTGAATGCTAGGATTAAAAGTGTGTGCTACCATTGCTTGGCCTCTATGTTTAATATAGTGGCTGGCTTTTTCCTCTGATCCCCATGCAAGCTTTATTTGTTAGAGCACAAATAAAATATCACCACAGGTACACAAATATCTTGCCTGCTATTTCTAAGGTGATCATACTCATGTGATAATCTTAGCAAACTACAGACTTCTGACTGAGACATTGGCACTGTCCATACCATGTTTTTGAGCACATCAGTGACATTATCATCAGCATGCTAATGGCTGCTCCCAGGTGTGCCCCTTCTCTCCCTGCCCCGCCCCAAATACCCAGTTGTCATTTTCTGCCACATCGCCAAAACAATTTCAAATCTGGCTCTGTCCTTTGAAGTTTGCTTTGCTTTGGCTCCTTTGAAGTATTCACAGCATCCTGGCCAGAACAATCTGTGTTTCAAAGGTTACGGAAAATTCTAAAAGAGGGAAAGATACTTACTCATTTGAGTTGTAGACTCTTGTATTGATCTACTTCATAAAGGTTTAGTTTTTAATATCCTGTACCAAATGACTTCTTTTAGAAAGTGCACAAGGAACAGAGAGATGGCTAATAGGACCTTAAGAACTCTCTATTTCTGTATCAGTACTACATTATCTCAATAGTTATAAATAGCAACCAATAAGTGATCATATCATCCTGGTGTTATCTTGGGTCTATTGAAATGGCCCATGATTCCTAGCAAATGAGGCCTACCTGGAATGTGTTGATCTCTTTAGTTAAGTTTTACTAGACTCAAACTCCTTTCTTAAAATGTTATGCATATAATGCTTTAATTTTCAAATGTAAATAAAAAAATATTTTCATCTGTGCAAGTTCGGTACAGAAACAATATACAGCATACAGTGCCAGTAACAACAGCAGATAGGGAAAGAGGAGAGGACTGGGCAGTGGGGGGGGGGAGGGGCGGGGATGAGAATGAAGAGAGGCTGAGGCTGAGCTGGCCTTACAGAGGTCTCCAGCCAGGGAGAGCAGGCAGGCCTTACCTGCTCCTGGATGTGCTTGCCCAGGTGAGTGGCAGCAGCTTTGAACCATGTGGCTCCCTCAAGCTAAGCACAGTGATGCCAGGCAGCAGCAGCCTGAGTCCCAGCTCTGAAGAGAGAGCACTTGGTTCTGAAGAGGAGATCTCAGCACTCAGCATCCCTCAGGATATACCAATTCAACTTGTATCGTGGGGCCTACTTTCCAGTCTGTAATAAAATGTTCCTTCCGAAAGGATTTTAGTCACTTACAGGGGATGCCCGGGCTGCTAAGGTTAGAACATTCTTCTCCTCTTTATCCATTTTGTGGTTAGTTTAAATCATTTTCTGAAGCATGCCACTAGAGCATGTTTGGGGAATGTGACTTTGAAAGTGTGACCTGTGGAAATGTGATGAATCATGTATGGAGATTGAGTGCTAATCCCAAGTCATACAGCCGCACAGTCACACTCACTAAATATGTCCAGGCCGTATTGCTGAACTCTGCACTGCCACAGTCACCTCCTCAGGATGTTTCTGTCCTGTGACTAGCAGCTTCATCCATCTTCTTGTCCCATTACATTTTGTGTGACTGATGTCCTGTACCCATTAAAATTGATGGGAAAGAACAAAGAAAAGAAAAATGTGCCCTTCAATTGATTATCCCTCTGAAAGAGTAAATGAGAATTTTCTACTACCAACAAGAGATTTAGAGGGTAGATTCCTCATTTGTTAAGTGCTTTAATTAGCCAGGTTTACCAAACAGTGTCCAACTCACAGGGGCGTCAGTCTATTTAGCTTTAAAAGTCAGTGCCCTGAAATGTTTGATCTTTTGCAAGATGAATTTAGCTCTAACATTGTTTATAGTCAGGAGATATTTTGATGAAGTCTCAGGAATAGAATCAGCAACATCAGGTGCCCTGCATCTTAGTTTTCTTTCCTTCCAGGAGCTACTATAAGGGTTCATTTTTATGTTCTGTGATAGCTGATAATTGAATTTACCATTATTATAACCTGAAGCCAAAACCATAGTGGTTTTGGAAGGCCCGGTCTTCCAAGGTTTTTCTTGGATCCGTTGAATATTATCTTTCTGTTCAACAAATTGCAGAACAGCAAACTATTCCTGAAATGCTCCAAAAACATTTGTTTAATCATATTATTCAGTGTGTTTTAGGGACGGTGAATCCTGGACCCTAGCAGCAGCAGCTATGGGCATTGGCCTCTGCCCCACTTGTCTCCCAAGAGGTTCTTGTGCTTGTGTTAAAGAAACAGAAAGGACTTGTTTCTTTGGAGACATGATAGAGTCGCATACTTTTTAAAGTGTGTGTGTGTGTGTGTGTGTGTGTGTGTGTGTGTGTGTGTGTGCTGCTGTTTACAAAGTTCAAGCAGAAATAAACTCGAACAAATAATATAAAGTGAATTTCCTTGAGGAAATTTGACTTCCCAGGGACCTATGGAATAATTTCAATTTCAAAGGGTAATATGGCCTCTTGGGGGTGGGGATGGGAAAGCAAGAAACACTCTCCCCTACTGACCTTGGTCACAGGGATGACAGAAGCTTTTCTTAGGTTTTGACCATAGGGTGTATCTGTGAACAGCTGTCAAATTGGCTTAGCCCAGCTGGTCCACATTTTCAGCAATATTAATGATCATATGCCATACAAACACTTTGACTGATTGTGGAGCAAATGGAAACATCCGGGCTTGAGGCAAGTTCTTTCATTTATGTGTACCAATTGTGTTAGTCAGCACTGTACACTATACCTTTCTATGGTCAAAGAAATGGTCGATATTCATGTGGTCAAGTAGAACAGCCACTAGCCACAAAGACCTACTCAGCAGAGGCCATGTGGCCCATGGACCTGAAGACCTGAATTTATGGTTTGATTAATTATAGCTAATTTAAATTGTCATAGCCACATGTGGCTAAAGGGTACCATACTGAGCCACACAGGTCTGCACATTGTTAAAGAGTTATACTCCATACTATCAAAATGATATGATTAAACCTTCAAGCCTATAACAGAGTTGTTATTCTCTCGGCACTTAAAATTATCTCTGTGATTTGTTTTGGTAGTGAATTAGACTAAAATATCATGAAGTGTGAAATACATCTTTACAGACTGAAATAAAATATAAATTTCAAAAACAAGCATAGAAATTATTCCGCAAAAAAAATAAAGAGTTTAAAAGCCCTAGAAGAACTTGATTAGACAACACAGTTAATAAATAATCTGGGCACAGAATTCTGCAGAAAATATAATCTCATCACTTTATAAGTTACAGACCATGAAAGCCAGAAATCTGAGCCCTACTGTCAGCAAGAGACAAAACATGGATCCATGAACTCTACAAAGGGGACCACCATGTCTCCAGGTCTCAGAAAAACTGCCACCACCTTTTGGGGTCATGATGAGAAAGTCAGATCCCCTTTCAACCCTCTCAGCAGAACTAAAGAAAACAGCATGAGAACAATAGCATTCTCAGAGCAGGACAACTGGGATGGCAGCCTGTATCATGGTCCTTTTAGCATCTCTGTGGTGTTATGGGTCTATCCATCAGTCAAGCACATTAACCTGGAGAAATCCTCATGGGCTGCCATCTCTTCAAAACTCTTAGCATATACTTTTGTGGATCAGTATTTTTTTTCATACATATTCAGTATGTTCACCAAGATATGTGTATTTCAGAATCACATTTCAGTATCAAACCCATTTTATTTTAATGGAAAAGCACAGTCTTCCTTGGTAAAAATAAGCATGGCTTTCCAGTGCCATTCTGAGGGGACCACATTTTTCTCAGCTGAGTCCCTCACTTGCCCCCACTCCACTACAGTGTAGAAGTTGCTGAAGCCTGGAGCTTCTCTCCTACAGCACTTCTTCCAACTATCTTCCTTCCTCACCTCGTCGTCTTCTTTCCTTTAGTACAGCCCTTCAGTCAAGTCCAAGGTTTATTGAAGCCTTGATTTCTCACATTTCCTTTTGCTTTCTGTGCTTCAGATCCTCAAAGTCTGTAGAACAACATCAGTTACACCTGCCCAGAGAGTACTGTATCCCAATAGCCTCCCCCCATCACACAACTGGAACCAGTCATTCTCTTCTCTAGACCAGTTGGCTTCTTTTTTATCCAGGATATTTTAAAAGTTTACAAAGGAATTAACAATTATGTCTTTTGTTATTGCAAAATGTTTTCAGTCCTCTTTCCTATGGCCCCATTTCCCAGATGGTCTCATTTAAGTGGGGGCAAGCAGGGAATTTCCCCATTTCATAAAGACTGGAACCAACTGAAGGTGGACAGGGTGAGTTATCGCCTAACTATCCAGCTAGGAAGTGACTCAGTCCTGTGGTTCTCTTGATATTAACAAAGCAACAAAAGAAATCAGTGAAGATACTATGTCTAGAAGTGTTCCTGGCATCTAGGTATTAAGCAATAAGTATCAATTGAGTCAACAATGAATTAACAAAGTAAGGCATTGAGGGGAGAGAGAGGCAAATGGAGAATTAAGAATTACTGCTTTTTAGCAGACTGAATGTAAAAGCCAAAGGAAAAGGCAGAGCTGAACATTGTACCTAGGTTTCTAGTATTGTATAGAGAAAGGGTGGCACTTGTGCCAATCAGAGGGAAGCTTAGAGGAACTATTTCCCTTGAATACAGATGAGCTTTTATCTGTGTGTAGCCCTCTGGATCTGATTATACTGAATACAGTCTCATGTACTTGGTTGGCTCCACGTCTAATTATTCTCATGTGAATGTGCTATTTTTATCTCTTTTAATACTTTGTATTCTTGTGGGGCCAATGCCCACTCCTGGAGAAAAGGTAGACCCTCCAGGAAATGGGGAGACTGGCTAATCTGAAAATATCATGAAGTGGGTATTACTGATTGTGCGGTCCTCCTTCAAGAACGTGTAACATGTAAGTTCATGTACAGCTCAAATATGACTTCTTGGAAAATGATCTCAAAAGTATGGACTGCATCTTCCTCTACGCCTTCTACTTAGGTGTTTACGAGTGGGATGGGAGTGCAAGGACAACATGTACTGTTTTCCAAGTTGTAAAAATGAGCTTATTTCAGCCCTTCTAGTAGGTGCTGAAATAAACACTTATGCCCCCCCCACACACACACACGCTTTATAACAGAAAAACACTCAAGCCACAAAACGATGAATAACATTTTCTCCCCGCCCCCTACTTTTAACCAAAGAGAATAAAGGGTTGGGTTATTGAGTTATACATTTGTAACTAATTTCTAGGGACCCAAGATCCACGCTTATTTTTATTTTTCTGATACTAGAACCATGGTGTTTGTTTTAAAATAAAATCAATTTATGAATTTCAAATATAGCTCTTATAAGTAATTGAAAAGCATTAATAACTTTTTGGTAACCTGAGAAATAATTCGAGTGTGTGGAAGTTACCATCCAGTTACATACCCACATTTGCTGAAATATTTTCTAGATGGAAGAGAAGGTAATAAGACAATGGGACTCAAGTCAAGAACAAGACTTTGTGGGGACTTAACATCTTCAGAAGTATGTCATTATGCTCTGAGACAAAAGGCAATGAATTGCTAACTTGGAAAGGAAGGGGAATGATGACTGAAGGAGGTACAGAGAAGTGTGAGAAACAGTCCAGCCCAGTGTCCTTTGAACATCCAGCAGCAGGATGTGGGACAGTCTAACGACCCTGAGTTATCTTTTCTCTGAAGTAAGAAGCTTGATGAGGCATTTGGGAGCATTAATTGTTTACAAGCAACTGAAGTATGCTCCCAAAAGTTTATGTGTTAGAAACTTAGTTTCCAGTGTGTATAGGTGGAGGAACCTTATGAGGTAGGCCTGATAGAATGTATCCGGTCACTGGCCACCCTCAGAAGTGATTTAATAAAGGTCTAACAGAGAAAGTGAGTTCTCTGGAGGATGTGTTGTTATTAAGTGTCGAGCCCCTTTTCTACCTGGCTGATTCCTCTTCTGCTTGTCTGGCATGTTCTAATGCAGCCAACAGGAGGATTAGAACCGATGGGTATGCCTTAGACTCAGTCTCCAAAACTATATGATAAATGAACCTCTTCTCTGTATGAAGTAACCAACAGCAGATATTCTATAACAGCAAAGACGTTTAAGAGATGGTTCAGTAAGAAAAGTGTTTATTACGCAAGTGTGAGGACCCAGGTTCAGATCCCTACCACCTACATAAAATCTGGGCATAGGGATGCGGAAAGGCAGATCCCTAGAACTTACTGGCCAGCCGGTCTCATTGAATCAATGAGCTCCAGAATTGGTGAAAGACCTTGTCTTAAAAAATAAAAAATAAGATGGAGAGAAACTGAAGAATATACCCAACATTAACCTTTGACCTCCAGATGCATGAGCACTCACGTGAATGCACACACCCACCCATGAGCTCTCTTAGCAAGGAAGTACAGATGATTTTTAACCCTAGGTTTTAGGAATATAACTGTCTTGTTTTTCATTCAAATAACATAAGGAGCTTCAAAATACAAAGTTGAGTTGTCTGGAGGAATCTAGAAAGCTGCAGAAGATAAAGCAGGTTCTGTGTACTCAGGGTACCCTCTAAGACTCCTAAAGATGCTAAGAAAAAATATGAGCTTCGTAGAAAATCCCAATACCTAGGCAAGAAAAATGAGAATGGGGGCAGGGAGTTGGCTTGGGAAGGAAGCTGTGAATGGACCTGAACATATGATCTAAGCTGATGCAGTTTTTTAAAATGCCTTTTCACATGTAAGTTAGAAATGTGCAACAGAGAGAGTTGTTGAAACTCCATATGCCTCTTTTGGCGAACACAGTAACGCAGCTTTCAGAAATAGAAATGAACATTCAGAAATTGGAGAGCATGCTTTGGTCTAAAATCTGGGATGTATTTCAGCCTTCTCACACAGCAGCCTTTCAGCTAGCCATTACCAGACGTAACTGTGGAGGTATTTCTGTTGCTTGGTGCTTCATCCTGCCTAAAGCTGGACCATATTCTATGGCTAAGAATACACTGGGTTTTCAGTAGCCTCCACAAATAGGCTTACGTGCCACAGGATTCTGCTACTCCAGAAAGCTCCTAGGAACAAGACTCTGAGTTCTGAATGCTTATTAGACACTATAAATCATTTTGCCTTGCAACAAACATCAATTAACTGTAGTTCACATCCCACAATTCATGAAACAGATTGATTTTAGGGGGCAGTATAGCTCTGCACAACCTAGATCTAGAGATGTTGGGAAAATTACCCATTAAATTAACATTAGTTTAAGAAAAATGGAAACTTGTGGTCTGATTACAGTTTTGCTATTTTGACTGAAGGGAAGGAAAAATAAAATGGCCTTTGTTACAGAAGATGTAACTTAAACAGTTCTGTTCTGCATGAAATTGAGAAATCGACGGTGTTCTCCGCTTGACGGATGGAATGCCTGTGATCTTTCCTGTGCTTCATTAGGCTCTGGGGATGAGTGGTAAATTTTCCCTATTTACACATTTTCTGTCAGAAGATCATAAACATAGCCTGCCTTGCACATGTTTTTTACTGTTGATCTTTTTGTTTTTAAGTTAGTTGCAGCCTTGGCAAGACCTTGCTCATTGAGTTGATTAAATACCCTGGTTTTTGAATATCTAAGTCAAAATTAAAAACAAGGAAATGGCCGGCTTTCTGCTGTCTGTAGTGCTGCTCATCAAACACACTTTTCCAGTTAGAATTTCCCAGTGATGAGAATAAACATGGCCAACTGCTCTCAAGCTTCCTATTGCATTTGTGCTTTTCATGGACTGGAAATGAAGCCCAATAGAGAAGCAGTTCTTCAACCAAACGTTTGATTCTTACTCAATTCTAAAAAAAAAAAAAAAATCTAGAGCAGCAGTTCTCAACCTGTGGGTTATGATTCATAACAGTAGCAAAATTGCAGTGATGAGGTAACAATGAAAATGAAAATGACTTTATGGTTGGGGGTCCCCCCAACATGAGGAATTATATTAAAGGGTCACAGCATTAAGAAAGTTGAGAACCACTGATTTAGAGTAAAGATAACTTCACTTGTATTTATGTTTAGAAAAAATATTAGAGCAGGCAATCTACCTCCACTAGCCTTCTAAACCCACCTACAGAATAAATGAGCACTTGACTATCTAGAGCATTTGCAACTTCATCGGTAAATTTGTCTTGGGGTTTTTTGTTTTGTTTCGTTTTTTCTTTATATGGTTGGTTTTTCAAGACAAGGTTTCTGTGTGTAACAGTTCTGGCTGTTCTGGAACTCATTTTGTAATCCAGGCTTGCCTCGAACTCATTGAGAACCACCTGCCTCTGCATCCTGAGTGCTGAAATTAAAGGCATACACTACTACCATCCAGCTAAATTTAATTTTTTAATTTTATTTTTTTTCTTTGTGTGTATGAGTGTTTTGCCTACATGTATGTTTGTGTAACATGTGTGTGCAGTGCCCATGGAGGCCAGAAGAGGGAGTCAGTTCCTCTGAAACCAGAATTATAGATGGTTGTGAGACACCATTGGGGCGCTTGGACTTGAACCAAGGTCCTCTGAAGGAACCATTGATGCACTCAATCACTGAGCCATCTCTTTAGCCTCTGCATTTGAATTTTGACACATTTTGTTGTGTCATAGAAGTTTTGAAGTACTTAAAAAGTTATATATCACTAATAATCTCATAAAAGTACTTACTAGCCACAAATGATATATATGAGGATAGATAGATAGATAGATAGATAGATAGATAGATAGATAGATAGATAGATAGAAGATAACATATACATTGTGTGTGTATGTGTTGAGAGATTAACTCATTCTATGACTATAACTGGTATGCTATTACTTTATGAGGAGAAAAGAGAGAAGAGAGCAGTGTTGAAATATAGTTATACATATAACTAATTTAATCCATTCATGGAGATGTGTTGCTCATCAACAGGAGAACCAGCTCCATGGTCTGAGCTAAGGGAGAGCACCCTGGATATGCAGACTCATTGGAATTTCAAGTGGTCCATTTACACCCTTCATATAGATGGGGGCTCTCTGACTTCTGTAGCTGTCATCTGCAGAGGTCTTGCTTCCCCTGTATAATAGATGATGTTCTGCAGAGTGGTCCTGTGCAAAATGGAGTGCTTTATTGGCTCACGGCTGTTTAAAAGAACCTGGTCAACTGACCAGGACTTTAGAGAGTCAATGTGCCCGCTTATGCCAACCACTGCATGGGACAACCAGGGTGCTGAACAATGAGACAACCCCCTGACAACCATCTGCCACATGCAACTCCCTAATGATTCCTTTCTGCAATATCCATATGTATTCACCAGATTTTAGCCATATAACAACACTGTTGAAAATTGGGATGGTGACCACTGTGATTGTCTCCTTATTCTCTACCTTAGAAATCCTATTTTCAGACACAATTAAAATGCTATCTGATTTGTGATGTTTTCTGAAAGCTCTAAAGAGAATAAATGGAGTCTCTTTCAAAAATCCATAATGTTGTCTGGGCCTTGCTAACTCAACTTCTCACAGGTGTTTTGCACTCTAATAAAATGTGTGACAGGCTCTCAGCTCTATAGTAGGCTTGCTTCCCTCCCTCATTGAAGCCCTAGCTCCCTGGAATAGTGTGTTGCAGTTATGTTCACATTCAAAATCAGACTCATGTTGAGCTAGTTTCCATGAGTTTGAGGGATACTGCACTGACTGCATTCAGCCTGTGTGAGTGTATGGCTTTTCTCCCAACTGGTGATAGAGGAGTCCTTTTGGACTCACTTTTTATATATTTGGTATTAAACATATGCAAATTAGTAACTATATTAAAGGCTCCTTGAGAAAAATATCTACTTCATATACATATGTGTGTATGAAGTAGGTATTTTATATTTATATATATGTATGAAGTAGGTAATAAATATATATGAAGTAGGATATATGTGTACATATATATATATAATTTGTATATCTCACAGAGTGTTTAACACAGGGCTTTTAACAAAATAGATATTCATTGTTTGCAGAACTGAATTGTTAAGTCAGGAAGGCCTATAAAAACTCAGATGGAGTCACTCAACTGCTGAGCATGCGTTTCTTATATATATTTCTCATAGGAAGTTAATGTACCAGGAAGGCTTCATTAAGTTTCCATTATCCTTTAACTATAAAAAGGTATTGACATGGTTTAGAAGTCATTGATCATTAGTCACAAGATGCTGCTAATCTCTACCTGAGTTAAACAGATGAGGCTGTCCAGGTGGAGAGCAGGTCATCATTCAGTCATCCCTTCAGAGTAGTTTAGACTGCCCTAAAGATGAGTATTCAGTGACCAAGGCAGTACCCAGCCAGGATCCCAACCTCTGAATAAAAAACAAAATAGTGGCTACTGTGGACTTTGACAAAACAGGAGAAATATGAGTTGTAGGAAGGCATTTTTTTTTATATAAAGATAATGTGCACAAAAAAGTGATAAATACAATTATGAATCAGTAATTCTGACCAACTTTCCAGAAATTCACCATATAAGAAAATGAAGAATAATAGCAATTCATCAGGGGCATTGGTATTAGCTAGGACAATTATCTGGATATTCAAGTATTTAAGGCCTGTCTTCTGCCAGGTTCGTTCTAGACATACCTCACCTTCCTCAAGACCAAGATGAAGAAATAGAATAGGTGACCTTTGAGATCATTCTCCCAGTGACAGGAACAGGAATCTCCCTTGAAAATATGCGTCCCTGAGGAAAATCCAAGCAGGTCATTTCCTCATTAAAAAATCTTCAGCAACTTGCAGTTACCTGTGAAATCACAAATCAGATGTGATTGGCATGTCAGGGCTGTAACCAAAATCACCTTTCTCTCAAACCATGCTTTCTTTTTCTCTCCAATGTCAAACTGGAAAACTGTGATTTTGAACGTGATCCTTTCTGTGCTGCCTGCTGGAAATGCCCACTGTCTGGGATACCCACTTTCCCTGGAAGGCTTTCCCGAGTTCCTCGAAGCCTGTGCTATTTCCTGTCACTTTGTCCTGAGTTCTGATGTTTTTTACCTTGACGACAGCTGCTCAGGTTATTTGCTCTCCTTCTGTGATCTCTGACAGAAGCAGACCAGTGTTAGACTCTCTCTTTTTCTTTTGCAATATCACATGCATCCCTTTATCTATCATGGATACAAATGACTTAATCACAAATCATCAAAAGGAATTCACAGAACATTTTAGGATGCAGTGTACACAAAAGGTGTACAGAACTATATGGGGGAGAATCATATTCTGTCTGTGACTCCTTTGGTAATTCAGACATAAGTCTGAACTGTAAATAATGTAACCCATTTGGTATTAAAGTTGATTTCGTTTTTTTCTTCCTGTCATACTGATCAAGGGACATATGAGGGCAGGTGAGATGGCTCAGGGGTTAAGGGCATTTGCTACCAAACCGAGTTATGTGAGTTCAAACCCCTGGGTTGAAGTAGTGAAAGACATAACTTGACTCCTGCAAATTGTCAATTGATCTCTCTTTGGCTGGCCTTAGTGTCACCACAGCTCAGGGAACAGAGGACAAGCAGGACTGATGATCATGAAGGGAGGATCTACATCCTCAAGAATGTTGTGAGAAAAGAATTCAGCTATTTCCTGGAGCTGCTGCTGTGTCTTGTACTTGTCATAATGCAACAGTCACCCAGAACAGCCAAGCGGTCTGTGTCCACACAGCCTTGGATGGAAACAGGTCAGCCAGCAGAGCTCAAAGAATCCCCAAAATGTTCAGCCAGAGAGGAGCCTCCTGTTAGATGGAAGGGGCTAGACCAGATAGATGCCACACACTGAACAACACATTCAATGGCCCAACTGCCCCTTCAGAAATGCAGCAGAAGGACAAGATAATTAGTCCCATTCCAATTTTTCTCTCTGCTTGCAGAAAAGAAAAAAAAAATGAACTTGGGTCACACGCGTTGGTCAATTGAGACTAGAGAGCTCAAGTCTGAATGAATAGAAAAGCCACCTGGGCTGGCTTGCATTTCCATTTTGATGCCATTCATGGAAACATGAGTTCCATTCAGAAGGATCTATGGAAGTCCCAGTCTAGATATAAAAATAGAAACAGAAAATCCCAAATACAATTGTTATACATTCAAAACGAGTAAGCAACACACTTTGTCTTCATTTATCTTATATATTGCTACTTCACTTCTAAACTAAAAACCATTTTTTTGCAACAGAGTTAACATGTTAAAATTCGTTTGTTTTGTTTTCTAGTTTTGATTTTTTTTTTTGACAAAATCTCCCTCTGTAGTTCACGTTGACCTCAAACTTTCTATATAGCCAAAGCTGGCTTCCAGCTCTTCACAATTCTTCTTTTCCAGCCTCCCAAGTGCTGAGATTATAGGCATAAGCTACCACACCAGCTTACATATGAATACTCATGAAGGAAACCATCCGTACCCTACCTTTTATACTCTTCTTTTGATTTACATGGCTCAAGAATTCAGTAAGTACAGGCATCACATGGCAGTAGAGGTTCGTCAAAGCAGGAAACCATTTAGAAGCATTTGGGTTGAACCTCACTGTTTTTTTTTTTTTTAAAGATAATGTTAACAGCTGCCCCTTGAGTTCCTGAGTGAGTGTGAAGGAGCATGTGTCTTACCTTAGAACCTTGCTTCTTGTTCATTGAGTCATGAGAGTGACCCATAGTTTGATCTCTCGAAGTAATGGAGACATACCTTATTCCTAGGCTAGTGGAGAAGACATAAGAATGTTTTAAATTTGGCTTTCAAGAGTATCAGTAAGCAGCCACAAACATTTAACTTCTAATTGCCTTACTATATGTCAAAATCACTACTTAGTCTCTCTGTCTCTGTCTCTGTCTCTGTGTGTGTGTGTGAGTGTGTGTGTGTGTGTGTGTGTGTGTGTGTGTGTGTGTGTGTTTGGTTTGTTTGTTTTGAGACAAACTGGCCTATAACTCACCATGTTGCCCAGGCCAGCCTCAACTTACAGTTCTCCTGCCTCAGCCTCCCAAGTGTTAGGATCATATGTGCCGCCATGTTCATTGTTTTGTGTGCTCTTCTAGTCTTTTCCCTAAACTAGTAAACCTAAGAAAATACATACTTCTGAAAACTTGGTTACCCAAGGAAAAGCTATGAAGATAGAGTGTGCTATCAAAATCATAAATGGAAAACTTGAAAACCTAAAAAATCTCCTCAAGTGCTTTGGTCAAGGTCAACACGGACACCATCCACAGGCTCTGTTGGGCTCTAGCAGCTCTGCATCTAGTTTATCCCCCTTTGTCCACCTTCCTTGACCCCAGGACCGCAGTCTTCCATTGTATCTGAACAACTCTAGACCCTGTTCCCCTTCCTCTTCCTCCCCCAATTCACTGGGCCAGTGTGGGTGAAGAACAGGGGATGGGTATGAAAAAGATTTGAATTCCCTCCAATATGTTAGGTGTGGAATCTCACCAGCCGATACTGATGTAGCTTAAGTTATAATGCCGCAGTGTTTTCACAAAATAACAAGTGTGTTCAGCAATCTTTAAACAGGCCCTGGTTTCAGTACATTGTTTTTTTCCTTGTCCAGCACAATGGTCTGATAAAAATTCCTAATTATTAAGCATCTGATAATACTATCTAGCCTGTTTTAATTACAGCATGCTCGTGCCTTGTTTTATTACATTTCATGCTAGAATGAACCTAGCCAGGATCTTTAATAAGGCCATATTAAATCCAGGCTAGAGGTTAAAACTCAGGAGGCTGTCTTGATTCTCTGCTGTTGTGTCTGGAATCTCATCAGAAAAACCCCAAACTTCATTAAAGACGGCTGGATGTGGGCACTCCTATATTGCCATTTACTTTAAGGGCTACCACTCAGGCAATTATTGGTGTGCTCCTCATGATCCCTGTTATATTAAGGCAATTTCTACATCCAGGTTAGGCATTAATACCGCCATTATCTCAAACACAAATCCCCTGACAGTTGGAAAAGCAGGAGAAATTACAGGCAGATTAATCTCTAGTGCCCGTCTAAAAAGAAAACCTTTCCCCAGAGAGTAGAGAAGGATATGTTGAACTCAGTTAAGCTGTGTTAGTTGTAATGAAAAAGAGCCCCCTGTGTCCAACTCTGCTGGCCATGTCAGACAATCCTTTTTTTCAACTTGTCAATATCCCTTTTGGGCTTCCCTCCAACCACTTCAGGTACGCTTCTTTGAGTTTTATGACATCTTTAAATAATTATGTTTGCATTAGAAAATAAATTAAAAAAAAAAAACAACTGAGCTTTCCAAGTATGAAGACTAGAGAAAGTAATCCATTTCATACAAAAATAGGGGGCGGGAGGCAGGGGGTAGACTATAGCCATGTGATTTCACAAATCCTTTATATTGTGGGTCTCACGGTGTGAGCTATACTGAGGAAGGCAGATCGCAGAACAAGGACAAAGCATCCCACTCTGCACAAAGGAAAAAAGAAGAGCGGATGAGCGGCTTGGCAGGTCATTCCCAGCACTCCCTGCTTTGCCTGATAAGAAACCGTTGACAGGGGCTGCTGCGGCTGTTGACGTACCTCGGTGCTTGCTACCGAGTCTCTGGGCTTTGCGGAAGGGAATGATAAGAAACACAATGAATAACTAACAAAGCCCCTTTGATGAATGCAGTCATTTGCATCACGGCACAAAATAGCTTTGCTCCTGAGGGGAGCCACGCAGACCTAACCGCAAATATTGCTTGCATCTTTTCAATGACATCTAAGGGCAGTGGTAGACAGGGTGAGAGTTTGGAGAGTAAGGTGCTTCAGTTGAGCTCATCGGAACAGTGCACACGATGTTGAACCAGGGATGAGTTGCTTGTGGTATTGGCTTCAGAAAGCAATGAGAGTTTGTTGGTTTTGAGGGAAAATATTTGTAATTAAATAATATGTTATTTCATGATCCTTTATACTTGAAATTGATATGGCCTTCACATAAACTTGTTAAGGAATAATTCCTAAGCAAACCATTGGCCTCGGTGCTTCAGAGATGAGTTCCCTGAACTGTGCTCCTCCACTACAAAGTTGGAGGAGGTGGAGATAGACTTGAAATGCCTAAGGTTGAACGTGAGGAACTTGCTGAGTTTGATCCTCCTGTTGAATTTGTCGATGGCATGTCTTTGCTATTTTCCTAGAAGACAGTAGAGATTTGCAGATTGAATGTATCTGCTCTTACCCACTAACTAGAAACACAAAATTGTGACCCAGAAGCCGACCATGGCCTCTCCTTACTTTTGATCTACTGTCTGGTGATAACTGGTGACCCCCAAGTTACAAGGTAGAAAGCCCCAGGGAGGTTCAGTACATGTTTGGCCAAGAAAAAGCTAATCCCAAGCAGGAAATCTCTTACTTGCCGAGGCATCCCTAGATTGTGGTGCATTCTCTGTTCTTTGGATAAAGTAGTTGCTATTTTGACTGAAAGGTGCTTTTCCCTTTAGATTCTATAACTAGTGTATGGTGGTGTGGTGCTGAGAAGTATCTAAGCACCAGACATTGTGCTTGGTTAACGGAAATGAGGGAGTGGCAACTGGAACTCCAGGCATCACGCTCCTCCCCAAGTTGAGCATGTAAATATGTAGAGCCTATTTTGAGGGGTGCTTTAACTGGGGCAGAGGAGCGTACAATGCCATCAGTGCACATGATGGAAATGAAGAAGCGGTCTTTGAATAGAGACAGACTCCCCAACTCCACTCTTGTTTAAAATGAGTGATTGCATTTCAGGGAGTACTGAGAAACAACATCCAGGCCCTCACTGAGGAATGGCTGTCCTTCCAAAGGATTCTGAGTATTGTTGGTCTACATAACATGCCCCAAATATTGAATTGAATGTGAACTAACTCAACATGAAAGATATGTACTCCTTACTAAAGTTCACTCAAAAGGGAAACCACTAGAAAGACCAACATGTCAGTTTCCTTTGTTAAAAATATACTTCTTTGCTTTCTCCATCCACCCACTCCACATATATATCCACCTACTACACACACAGCCACCAACTGCACATATATATCAATTGACTACTCATATATGTCCACCCATTACACATACACATGTACCCACTACATATATACATTCACCCACTACACATATACACCCACCTACTACACATATACATCCACCCACTATACATATACATCCATCTACTACACATACACATGCACCTACTACACATATACATCCATCTACTACACATACACATGCACCTACTACACATATATATCTACCCACTACACATATACATCTACCCACTACACATATACATCCACCCACTACAAATATATACCTACCCATTACATATATATGTCCACCTACTACACATACACATTTACCCACTACACATACATATCTACTCACTACACACATAGGTCTACCCACTACAAATATACACACTTAGATAATAGCCACATTTTCCTACGTAAATTCTCTGCCTGCTGCTGTCCATTGAATCGTATGTAGGAACTTAGTTGAAACTTCCTTTAACTTTCTGGCTCTACCCCTCACAAATGTAGACTAATCTTTGCATAAATATATCAAACAGAAACAAAATGTGCTCCAGATTCCCTTTCCATCCACAGCAACTAGTTAGAAATAATAAGAATTGATTTGTCACAAACAACCTAGTAAGTTGCATTTTCTCCTTTTCATTTTGCCTTCATCCATGATTGCTGCTCAAGCCTGAGCCTCATAGCCCTTTGTTCTTGGTGACTCTGAGGAACTTGGTCCCCTGAATGTCAAAGCAATAGGGTACTAGGCAGGGAAATACTTTTTCTGTAGAACTGGTAAAATCACATAGAAAACTCTTTTCTCCTAAATACTCTGCATACTCATTTTGCCTAAGTAGCTACCTAAAGATTAATGTCACTGAAACAGGTTAGGTTTGAATTCTAAAAGGATACTACAACCAGTGGAAGAATGAGATGATTTCCTTTAAAAAAAAAAAAGTGTAACACTAAAGAACTTCTACATACCCTGTTGTGGCTGGCTTCAGATGTATGCATCATCTTCTGTATGTGCGTAATTATTTTCTAAACTCAAACTTGGTTGTGAGTGGAAATAAACATATAACTAAGTTACCCTCAGCTTGTATTGTTGCACTCCCCCAAAGGGCAACTCATTATTTCTGATTTTTTTTTTCTGTTTAATTTTTGGAGTTTGTTTTTCTGAAACACTGATCAGTCTACTTCTTGTAGCGATCTGTGTTTCTTTTCATTCTTGTAACCCCAGGCTGGAGATCAGGAACTTTTGAAGCCAGACTATAAAGTAGCAATAGCAATTGGATAGACTTGTGGTTAGGTCTTTAATTCTGCCTAGCGAAGGGCCTCTAGTCGACTTATTTTTATTACTTAAAGACCTTTAAAAACTTATTTGTAATTTCTGCTGTGCTTTACAGATGTTTGGCAGGAAAATATACGAATTAAAGATTTGTGACTTCAATTGAGATTTAAACCTATAATCTTTCAGCAAGCTATTCACTCTTCTGATAAATTTATGATAATTGTGATAAAAATGTGAATGAAGTACTGAGTGCATGTATGTGGTTGGCAGAGGCATGACCATGTCAAGGAGCCCAATACCTCAGCTTCATGGGAACGGCAAAGCCTTCCTCTGGTTTAACTGTGGACGTTGGTTGTGTGTGCACAAAATGTTCACAATCAGTTTCTTTCCCCTGGATATTTACAGCCTGAAGACTGTTCCCTACAGAGACTGCTCCTACAGAGATTAGCCAAACTTTCCTCCTTGATCCAGCTCTATACCATAAGCCCTGCCTCCTTGTTTATCTGTATGAAGTAACCCTACCTCCCTATTCAACTGTATATGATTAACACTCTGGATTTCTGGGGTTCTGTGACTTCTCAATTAGAGAGCCAAGTCCACCCAATCCCAGCTTTTCTGTGTGTCTCTGTGTCTGTTTTATTCATCCCCTGTTACCAGAGCCAGGTCAATCCCTGAAGCCATTCAGGACTCAGCAAGATTGCTTAGACATAGTGAGAGCTCTTCTTCCAACTGAGTCAGGGACAATCTCCTCCATCCCCTGCCCCATCTTCCCTGTTTCCTGGTCCTGTGTTTCCAGCCTGCAGAACAGAAGCAAGAGTAAATATATCCGGCTCTTCTTATGTAGCCTGCAAGGAATGTTACACTGCTCTTATTCTTTGGTAAGAATGAGCTAGGTGGTCACATTTCAGACAGAGGAGGTCAAGGATAAGGCTGGGAAACTCCTTCAGCCTCAACTTTACACTAGAACAGCACAAACTTTTGGTATAAAACTAGCAATTTTAGCATAGGCCTAGACATTCTGGAAAATTGGGGCATTAGTCATGTTTACTCACACACACTCTCATGCGAGAAAGAGAGAGAGAGAGAGAGAGAGAGAGAGAGAGAGAGAGAGAGAGAGAGAGAGAGAGAACATCATACAGAAAAAACATCATTCCATTCCACTAATTCACAGGTTATTAATGACACCTCCTGGTTGGGTTAACCATATTTATCTAACTGTGACTATGAATTCAGCAATAGTCATGGTACGTGCTGATCCCTTTCCCTGTAAAAGAGTTGTACATTCAGAGCCAAGGTAAGAGAACTTTTCTTAGTGACCAAGTGTACCTGTGTGGCAGCCTGAACCAAACAACTCAGATTTTCTGAAAACATGTGAAGAGCCAAAGGGTCAGAGGAACTTGGTGATGCAGTACTGCAGGGCTCCCTCCTCCTCCTGCTCTCCTTGGAGGTCACAAGAACGAGATGGTTACTGGTTTATTTGTGTCTGCTGTGTCTTGTGACGTCTCAAGGGTGAAACGCAGGGTGCGGTGAATTCCTGCAATGTGCTAGGAGAGCTCATTAGCCCTCAGGGAAGGTTTATTCTTTGCTTGGGCAGATATGAGGATTGTATCCATTGTTTGCTATTCGACTCATTGCTTTGTAGCTAGCACGTAGTTAGGAAACACTGGTGCATTTAAATTGAGCATTGATGATGTTGGTGACAATAACTGTCACAATTTTTATACAGAAACTCAAACAGTTTATGAATTAGTGAATACATATTGAAATTACCTTGGCTGTTGTGATAAGACAATTATTAGAATGATAATCACAAACTTAACTTATTGACAAAAGGATATTGAAAATAATATTCCATTTAAAACAGAACATAGGTCTAGTACATAGTCATACCAGTGCAAATGTACCTGATCTCCTCTAGTACAAAGCATACCCCCTTTGTGAAGGTTTCTTTTTAGAGATCAGTTGGTTATTTTAAAAATGTATCTTAATACCTTAAGATTCCTTTGATCATGATTGATTGTACTTCCAATAATCTTGAATGTAATTGATAAGTGACAAATAGTATAAAGTTAGATCAAATAATAAGTGCATGTGTACTAAACATTGTGTATGGCTTAAAGGATGTAATTCTATTTGAAATATTTCTTTTCACATAATGGCATTTGGTGACTGCAGTGAGCAAGGAGAATAAGTATTTTTTGTAGATGTGTATCTTTGCTCAGATCCATTATTTTTAAGTGTTTTTAAAAGGAGGTGTTTTGTGCTCACCACAACCCTTCTCCCACAACTGTGTTAATGAGCATGCCGTCAGCATCCATTGAGTTCTAAGTAAGTAACGGACATCATTCTACAGGTTTTACAGGTAGGAATGTGTTTAGTTTTCTCAGGAGAGATATGAGGTGGTAGATATATTACTTCCACTGTAATTGGTTTTTTTTTTTTTTTTTTTTTTTTTTTTTGGTTTTTCGAGACAGGGTTTCTCTGTGTAGTTTTGCGCCTTTTCTGGAACTCACTTGGTAGCCCAGGCTGGCCTCGAACTCACAGAGATCCACCTGGCTCTGCCTCCCGAGTGCTGGGATTAAAGGCGTGCGCCACCACCGCCCGGCTTCCACTGTAATTGTGAAAATACTTTGGCATATAGTCAGCAATAGCTAAATCAGCTGCCCATACGAGTCACCCACACTAACTAGTAGAATAAGGTTAAAATTAAGGAAAGGAACACTAGATGTTTTTGAGCATTGGCCCGTACAGGATCAAAGCTGGCCCTCTTTCAGCTAGAAGCAACAAAAGTGTTGCCTTTAAGGCATTAAGTTTTTACATTGGTGCTGCATGTA
Source organism: Peromyscus eremicus (assembly GCF_949786415.1). Classification (NCBI taxonomy): domain Eukaryota; kingdom Metazoa; phylum Chordata; class Mammalia; order Rodentia; family Cricetidae; genus Peromyscus; species Peromyscus eremicus. The sequence goes on along the minus strand of NC_081436.1, from coordinate 10,831,727 downwards.
AGTGAGCACACTGTTCCCCAGCAGATGAATGGAATGTCTGTGCCCTTCACACTGCAGAGAGGAGACCAAATCAATCGTCACCATTATGTCTTTAGCGTTTAGAAAATTTTGCTCATTTTCAGAAGGTTTTACTTGTTTTCAGAAGATTCTCAAAACACTTAGTGCTGGAGGGAAAGGGAAAAAAGAAAGTTTGAGGTGACTGTCATCCACACCCCCATAAGTAACTTAGCTAAGATACAACTTCCTTTGCGCGTTTTATTTTGTTTTCTAGTAAGACAGCCTAGACATGAGAAAGTTAAATATGGTTAATTGACCACAGGAAATCTCCACCTTTTATGCCCTGAAACTAGCCCCAAGTTGGCAATCCCATATGATTCAGCCTGATAACCCAGTGTCACAGCATTTGCTGAGTTACAGTAACCTACCATGCCCTTCATACAAAGCATTGGGAGCTGCCCATGTGCTGCTTATGATGACACAAGTCTGTTCCCGTTTGCTGTATTCAGTCATACCTGGACCCCAGCCAGGGCTTGTGTCCTGTTCATAAGGCACCAGTGCTCTCTACATATTTACCGCTGTCTGCTGGGCTCTGTAGACTTGACCTACTTTTAAATGGGCATGTTATAAATACCATGTGATAACGTCTTTCAAAGTGACAAAATAGTATAATTGTAAGGATAGTTTCTGAGACTCTTGTTACTTAGAAACTTCACTGAAGAAGGGTAAAGAATGAAGGGAGATTAGGACTTAGGGAGGGGCACAAATAATGAGGTATGCAGGCTTAGGACATGGTTGAATAAAAAGAACAGTCCAGAGGTGCCGCATTGTGTGAGGGGATAAGAATCCATCCAGTCAGGGTGAAGATTCCAGGAAGTAGAAAATTAAAGAGATTCATTAAAGCACTTTGTGACAAGTCCTTGGTGTCAGGAGGAGGAGTGAGAGTTACAGTTCACCATGGCCACTGCATGCTGAGCACCTCCCAAGTGCCAGGCGCTCACACCTTTCCACTTCCACCAAATTGGAGAAATTAATTATCAGTTGCGTAACTGAGAAGCTGAGATCTAGCAAGATTAAGTGTCTCATCAAAGGCTAAATTTTTAAATTATTTTTAGGTAATCCCTTCTAAATCACTTACTATGGAATAAGCTCAGACCTCGGTACTTAATAAAGATTAGCTCACTGAAATTACACAGCAAATCAATGAGGGACCCACTATTACTGTTACTGTTTTCTTAAGAGCTAAGTGAGGCACCCACAAGTCAATTACCTGACTCAAGATCTCATAGTATGCAGATGTGGAGATGAGCTGCACAGAAAATACCTCTACAGAATCAACCTTCTCATGCACTTAGGTAATAGCTATAAAAATAGTTGGGAAACAGGGGCGGACCCCAGAGATGCAAGGTAAGTCCCTGTTGCTGAAGGTACTATGCACTTCAGACCCAGGGCCCAGAGACCCCTGAACTATAACTGACCTGAATGCCTCCTTCTTGAAGAAGCTTTCATGGGACCAGAAGGTCCCATGCAAGCTTCCACAGGAGTGAGGCGACTGACACTCCTACCCAACTCTGACATCTGATGACCCCATCAAAAGACAGCATGGCATAATAACCTGAATGATAAAGAAGCAGTATGCACGCCCTGGCAATAACCAACAGCTTTCTAAACGGACTTAAGACATGCTCAACACGAGGGAAACTACGCCTGGTACTGGAAACCTAGCCAGCTACCCAGGGCTAGTGAAGTTGTAGATGTTGAAGGAGAACCTATACCCACTACTTCACTAAAACAACGTAATTCCTAATTACATTCTAAACATTTGTCCTTATACCCACAGATAAGTATAGTCTTCACCTCTTATCAAGGAAATAGCTCTTTGTAACAAATGGAGACCATTACAGAAAATCACAACCAATCAAACTGCGGAGTTGTGGTGAACGATCACAACTGATACACCTATAACCCAGTTGTTGCACCTAAAGCTCAGCGATCCTTGTAAAAGAAAAGGCAGGGAAGATTCTGAGAGCCAGAGGAAAAGGGAGTTTGCTATGAGATTGTGTCTTCTCAAGTGTCAGAAATGACACCCATAAAGTCTCACCATCAAGACTGCCTAAACAGGAGCTGAACCAGGACACCAACAATCATGCTAATGTAGGGCAGAAAGACACCAATAGACATGCTAACATGAAAGGGAGAAAGCTCATGAGGCCTCAATCCTACAAAAAGAGCTACAGGAGACTAAGGAATGTTGCAAGTGGAAGACATAGTCTTCCCCAGGGAAAAACACCCCAGTTGGTTATCCAATACCAAATGTTCAGTCCAGAAAACACATACGTACAAATAACATATTGACTGAGCAAGTTGTGTGTGTGTATACATATGTGTGTGCATATATATATAAGATTATATATATATATATATATACATATATAATATATGAGAATAACTCATGTATACACATGGGTTTCTCTGTGTGTGTGTGATAACAATTAAAGAAAAGCAGGCTGTAAATGTGAATGAGAGCAAGGGAGCTACATGTGAGGGGTTGGAGGAAAAGGAAGGGTGAAAATGGATGTAATTATGTAGTAATTTGTAAAATTGGGATCCGAGGGGGGGCAGGAGGGGGAAGAACAAGGGAAACCGTGGCTGATATGTAGAATTAAATTAAATTATTAAAAAAGAATTATGCATAGAACTATTACCTGAATGATCTATGTTAGCAAATACTTCAATAGAAAGTCACATAGGAGATTACAGCTAAGATTTTAATCTGAGATCCAAGACCTGGATTAGAGCAGCATTCTTAAGGTGGGGGGTTAGAAATATTATTCAGGCAAATAGATGTAGGAGTAAGTAGATATGGAAGTAAGGAAGGAAGTGAAGGAAGAAAATACTCCTTTAACATTGTACTTCTGAGTATCTAGAGTCTCAATGCCATCCATGGTCTGAAACAGAAAAAGTTTGAGAATGCATTTTGAGGAAAATTTTGTACCCAGTGTGGGAAAATGCAAGTAGAAGTATCCAGTAAGCCACTGGACATAGGTGGCTGGAGAGCCCATCAGTGAGTTAGATGGATGATGGTGTGTTTTTCTGTCTATTTCTCCTCTTTGGGCATGATTTCTAAACTCTCTTTTCCTTTGGTATCGGGGGCCTATTGGAGAGCCTACTCCAAGGCCACCTCCAGGGTAATGCAAGAAAATCCACGAAGGTGGCAAGGGCTAGATTTTTTCTGAGGGTATTTAGAAGTAAGTTTCTGTCTGACTGGTAAAATAAGAAAACATACATAGTTTCTGACATTGGCTTTCTCTTTTATTTCATCCTAAGAATGGTCTCTGATTCTTATGTCTCCATACAGATATAAATCTCCACATTGCTACATTCTACACATACAGCTATATGTCTAAAGCAGGGATTTAAAAAGATAACTCCATGTAGTTTATCTGGTAGTTAAAAGGGCTACCCACCACAGTATGTCTTTCTTTACATACATACGGCTATGCTTCTCTATACACAGTTACATCTGTTTTCATATGTCTACACATCTTTTACATAGATTTCTCTTCTGTATCTGTTTTCTATACAGCTTCATCTTCCTTACCTCCACATAGTTACATACCTCCACACAGCCAGAGCTTAGCAGCTCATTTACACAGCTCTCTCACCATACAACACAGTTCCTAGGCACAGCTCCTCTATATAGCAGCAGCTTTTCCATTCAGCTCTCTCTCACACTCATTCACACACACATACTTCTAGATCATTCACTCATTCTTTATTCATTCACTCTTTCATCCCCTCATTCCCTCACACTTCTCTTATGCTTCTTCCTCTTCATCTCACTCAGCACACACACACAAACACACACACACACACACACACACACACACACACACACTCACGTTCTGCAGCAGCTCTCACATAGCTCTACACAGCCATCTCTCTCCACACTGCCTCTGCTCACAACCAAAACTCTGGACAACCATAAGTTATATTTTTAGGGCCCCACCCATTCTCAAAACACAAGAGAAGTCACCTAGTTTCTTTTAGGCTAGTAATGTCACACTGACCCATGCATGTAGCTCTAAGTTGGTGAGGGGTCCCAGACAGTGAACAATTGGCTGAACCTTGAGCAGTCAGAGTACGTGCAAAAAGGGAGCTATGCAAGGACTATGTCGTGATGTAAACAGCCTGACCTTGATTAAACAATAAACAATAACTGGGAATTAGTCTTTGTGTATATTCTGTAGGGGCAGCTTAGTCTGTTTTGGACTAGTTCTAAGGTCTTTAAAAGGCTGTTTTTCAGACAGAGAATACTGTTACTTCCCTGTGTCAGTAAAGAAGAATATTCTGGCAATATTTCTGTTCATCAGAATTATGCAGCATAAACAGAAATCCACAAGCTAAATATGTGACCAGAGATGTAGAACACACTACCAAAGGGCTGTGGAAAGCACCCCACAGCTGTTCTTATAGGGAGGAATAACGGTGGCACATGAGAAAGGTACAGACAGAAAACAACCAGTTTCCACAGCCAGCGACCCCATGGCTTTGCCAGGTAGGGCTCCCCATCAGGGAGTTATACATCTGGTGGGATGACTTGTCAAGCACTAGTTGTCACCTGCTGTATGCTCCCACGGCCCTTAGCACCCAATGTAGGACTATGGTGTCTATTAGATGTTCAATAAACAGGACTGATTGAGTAAAAATTATTCAGCTGACATCAGCAGGTGAGGTCTTGAGTCTCTTAGGAGGACCAGAGAAATGAGCTCTGGCATTGATTTTTCTCTTTGTTCAGGAGACGGAGCTTTCAACGACATCTTCTTCTAATAGAATCTGGAATTTCCATCCTGAGAAACTGCTGTGCGAAATAAATCACCAGACGCTTAACAAAATATTACCTTAGAATTCTCTAATGGTTTAGTAACTGGAATCAATATATGTCTATTACTTCTGTGTCTTTAATTGTTTTTATCTGGAATACTTGATAGTGAGGCTGTAAGTGGCATGGAGAAACACATTCTTCACAGCTTTAAATGGCACTGCGGGGAAGTTCTCATGAGGACACTTTAGTGCAGAGAACAACTTCTAATCCTTGATGATAAAGAGCAGTTTGACCCTATTTCCACAAGAATCTAAACCACTCTAAAAGGAGCATATTGATGGCATATTAATAGTTTGAGTTTGGTTTGTTGATCCCGCTTATTCAAGGCATGTTTATTTTGTGGCTACAGTGTTTGAGGTATATTTTAAAGGTGGCATTGCTGTATACACCTGAAACAATGTTTCCAGAGCTCTTTGTGATTATCCTGCTGGCTTTTTTTCTCCCCAATCTCTTCTTCTGGCTTCCACAAGTTTACATTGTGTGTACCTTTTTTTTTTGACATTTGCTACTTGATGCCTTAAACTATAGTTACATACTTGAAAGATTTTAGATGTGAGCAAGTTGGGTTGCAAACTTCTGAAGATCCCTTACAGCTCCTTGCAGCTGCTAATCCATCCCACACACTCACACTGTGGCTGCCCCCAAAACAGCCAAAAGCCAGTCAGTCTTTCATTACTGACTATAGGTGCTATTATTATGAAAATTGTGTATATGAAGAAACAAAATATTGAAATGAAATTATGTGCAGAAACGGGACTGGCAAAACAAACAAAACATTTCAGAAGTTTCTCCAACACAATTGTTTATTCTTAGTAGGCTGACTTTGAACTTGTAATAATTACCCTTGCAAAATCTTCATATGACGTATATACTCATACAGAGCCAGCATAGCAAACTGGTGATATAACCACAAGTACAAAATTAAAAGTGGTATTCTAAATTGTTAGTGATGGCATAAAATGGACTGTTTGAATGCCATGCTTCATAAAATCTCAAAGAGGTGACCAGTCAGATATTCAACACAGGACTATTTAATGATGACTCCATCCAGATGACCCCATTCTAATGTTTTCTTTTTTTCCACCTGGCCAAAAGGTCTCAACTTTGTTTTAATTGTAAAACGCTGTCCTGGATGCTTCCCTTATCCAGATGTGTCTTTCAGGAAGGTACCACCATGTTGGCAGCCCTGAGAGTGAAAGGTAACTGAAAACCATGAGCACCATGTCCTCAGACTACCTGCTAATGATTGTGGTGCCCATGCCTGCTTGGCAGCCTCTAGCTCCAATTAAGCATCTGTGGACACTGGAAAGCAGCCTCTTAATTGGGGAGCTGCAGATACTAGGCAGGTTGCAATTTCTGCCAAGACATTTATCAGTCAAGCTAGGCAAGCTCCCTTCCCTCTTCTGGACTCTCACCCTTGTGTTGCAGTTTTCTACCATGCCCCTCCCACCCCCTGCAAGACAAGGAAGCTATTTGGCAAGTGTCTGAATCCAGCAAAGTCATTTTAGCTCCATAAATAACATCCTACCGAACCAGGACCCGTGACGAATTCTGTTCTAATTACACTTATTCTCACCCTTCCCCCAACCTCCCATTAAGATATATTGTCTAGGACACATGCAGGAGATCTGTTTGCAGCTATCTTTTACATAGAACTGATTGTTTAATTGCAGATTAAAGATTAATGCAAGTATAATGATTCCATGAGGACACTTCAGACAAAAGCATCCTGCATCAGGCTGCCTGCCTCCATTTTTCAATTTGACCATAAATTTGGCTGGGAATTAAATAGTAAGTAGCCGTGATTGCAACTCTGGTCTCTGAAGGCACTCACGGGAATGAAAATAAATGAACAGGCTCTCACACAAAGCATGTTTCATTACGGTCATTAGTGGGCAGATTCTCAGCAGTATTGAAGGTGAAATTGTCTAGGAGAGTTGTTGGCACATCTGTTAGGAAGAGCCAGAAGCATGGTACAAAGGATGAAAGTTGTGTTGGTTGGAAAAAATGAAAGCAATATACTTTTGAATTTTAGCTCCTTTGTATATTTTCATTGTTTTAAAGGCATCAAGCATCAGTGGTAGGTTAATGATACAGAATTACACATATATGCTTCTTTAGTATTTAAATTGAATTGGCACAATGTTGAATATGAATATGAGTATCCATGATGGCAATCAGACCAACTCAGCATAAAACTTCTAATAAAACTGCCAGGATAAAAATAACACAATCACACACACACACACACACACACACACACACACACACACACACACCCCACACACACTCCACAAGGGCCTTCTTTAGACTTGGAATCATGACTCTGAACATAAAATTTTGGCTTTCTTTTGTGTAAGAAACTGTTTACTCATACTTCTTGGGCCTTATTGAAAGTTGCACATCAGTATACTGTATGTAAATATATTTGAAAACATTTTTAACCTATTGATAATTTGTATCAAGCCAAGATAAAACATTGAATAAGACCTCAGCCACTGACCCATTCATTCTTCACAGCTCTCATGCTCCTCTTACATAGAGGGAGACAGCTGTGACAGCAGTAGTCACACACTTAGTAGTTTTAAAAATATAAATGTAATTTTTCCACAGTCACAGTGAATGTGATCCTGTAACCAAATGGGTGAAAATAACACAGTGTTTTTCATGATCACCGGGGTCTTCTGGGAACAATCAGATGGAGCTATGCTAGGACCTGACAAAGACTTCATTGAAATCACGTTGCCTCAGGAACTGGCATTGGCTGGCAAGGTGTAATCACTTGTAAGGATGCTCCAAGTTAGAATTCCACAGATGTTACTTGTTCTTAGTTGCTCATGAGTTAAGAAAACAAAGAATAAATTAATTCCTACCTCTACCATAAAACCAAGTATTCATGAAAAGAGTAAGTTATGAAAAAAATACATCCCAATACTCAATATCATAATTAATACATACATTTCAGGATAAGAAACAAGGGCTCTTAGTGATGGGCATGACTGAGATAGAGTTAGGGACCATAGCAAATAAGAAGAATGTGATCTCACCCTGTCTTGGATGTGAGTTTGCATGGTGTACAGAAGGAAGAGGTGACTTCCTCTTGAGGTGGAGATGGTCATGATTTTTCAGGAAACTTAAGCAGATGACAGAGCGTCTCTTCTTTTTATAGCCCTTAAAGCACTAGGTACATTGTGACAGTCATATGTTAATTAATATCCATCCACTTTTCCTTGCTTCTATTATTCAGACTTCTATTATGGCTGAAAGAATACTGAATAGTACTCATGTACATGAGATTGTTTTATGAAAAAAGGTTAACCAGCTGCTAACTGTGATTACTGAAGAGTGACCAAGGAGAAATAACTTCAATTGAAGCAGCAGGTCTCAGAGTTGCATGGGGGTCATAATGACGATGATTGACATTACCATCCATCAAAGCTTCTCACCATCCAGGCTCTCTGTCACAGAGAATAAAGCTTCCTTTCTAGGAGGGAGCAAGATAACAAACAAGAAAACTTTCTCATATATGACTTGATAAAACAGAGACGTGGGCATGTTCCTCTGTCAAAGTACCTTATATTAAAGAATGGGAGAGTCCAAAAGGCGTGAAAAAAATGTGATGACTAATTCATGCACAAATTTAAATATTTTTCACCCTTAAAAACTATTCATTTAACCCATCATCTGTTTCATCCTTTCCGAGTAACTATTCTATTAGATGTAAGTGGACACCACCGATCCATGACTATGAAAACAGATAAAAATGAAATAGTATCATATACATGAATGAAGACCGTTCTTCCTCTGTGGTTAAGTAATTTCTGTATGTCAGGTCTGAATGTTTTGTGCTCATGGGACACTGGTACAGAATTCCTCCTCTCTCAATGCTAAGATTAGAAATTTAAGGGCACGATCTTGAGTATGTCAGCAATTTCTTTTCTTGCAATAGCCACATCCGTTACTAGGCACCTGTTGTGACAGTGGCTAGGCTATTTTTTGTCTAAATGTCTTTGGTGTCCTTTATTGGTGAGGGAATTTTTCAATCCTCTTCTTGTTTTGATACTGTTCATAAAACTTGGGACTGACTGAAACCAGCTCCTGGCTAGGCCACCACATAGCATAGATACTTACATAGTTAAGTCAAATCAGTTGATATTTGAAATTCTTAGGTAAAATATATTCACATCCATACGTGTATGTGAGAGAACAGTGTGTGTGTGTGTGTGTGTGTGTGTGTGTGTGTGTGCGTATGTATGCATGCGTGCGTTTGTGTCTGTCTGTGTGTCAGTGTCTGTGTGTGTCTTCACATTATACTAAGAATATATGTTTTCAATGAAGTAAGAAATCTTGTTGAGATTTCAGTTTCGCTGACACTGACTTAACATTGAGTACTAAAGCATAGTGTGCTCTGAAGACAACAAGTTGCTCCTACTATAGGCTTTACATTATGGCATGTGTTGTGAGAAGATTTATGCCCCCATCAATGTACCTTTGTGAATGTAATTAAAAAAACAAATAAAGCAACATTGCTGTTTAACTTTTCTGCTCCCAGCCTTAGCTGACAAATAGAGACTTAGACATTTTCTGATCGTCAACCTAGGCAGAGTAAGATAGGAGAGATGACACAGGGAGACAGAGTCACTCAACTCGATGACAGCTCCAGGCTGATGACGCTGGTGTCCTGTGCAAGGATGAACACAAAGGGTTTCAGCAGAAGGTGGCGTGGAAAAGATGAGAAGTGGTACTGAAAACACACCTAACTAAAATGTAATTGTGATGGTAAACTGAGACGCTCCAGGATTTCAAGCCTAAAGTATAGAAGTTATATTATGGTTTCTGGTGTTGTATTTTTAGGGGATTTCCATGTCTGTGAATATGTGTGTCTCTGTGTCTCTGGTTCTTCTGGTTCTTCATTTTTTTTCTGTTTGTTTCATCCTATTCTAGTTTGTTTTTTTTTTAAATCTTACTTTATCATTATTTAAGTCTGTATTATAATGAGAGAGAGAGAAAGGTGTAGATTTGGGTGAGTAGGGAGTTGGGGAGGATTTGGGGGAAGAATAATTAGAATATATTGTATAAAAAATATGTAAAAGTTAAAATAAACTACTAACTTTTGATAAGTACTTATTCTAATAGGTAAAATTTCAAAGCTATCTCGAACCCCTCCCTGTGTACTTGAAGATACATTTGATATGGAAAAGATGTTCCCAACCATATGTCCGGCAAACATTTGTCTTCACAATTTCCCAAGGGCCTCAATTTTACCTCTAGCTATTGTCTGTGTTAACCAAGTCATGGTCTCTCACCACTAACAATGTCACTCATCAGGCCCTGGTCATCTCTTCCTTTCTCTTCCAGCTCTAACCACCCATCTCTGGACACTTAATTCAGCGACTCTCTACCAGTCACATTTTCCTTCCCAGAGCTACCAAAGGATCCTTTCTCAGGCATGAGATAACTTACATGTCTATTCCCAAATCCATCTTGTCTACACACACAAGGCCAATTTGCTAGTTTGGCATTCCAACCTCCCTTGTGCTATTCTTCAACATGAAAATGAACCTGGCAAACCGTTCTCATCACATTGTAGCCACAAGCCTTCTTTCCAGCGTGCCTCAGATCTAGCCATGTTTTCCTGGCTCCAGTTATTTTCTATTTGGAAATAGGTTCCTTAGAGCTTCCTTCAAAACAAATTCAGGTCCAAGGCTTCTGTGGAGTTTTCCATGATCATTAATAATAGTGACGGTTCTTTGTATTCTCATGAGAGTCATTGTTCACAATGCCAAGTTAACAATTGGGAAAAGCTATGTGCAGTTCTGTTTATCTTTTGTGCATGCATGCTTTATCTCTACAAGTAAAACCCGAGAGCCTCTCCACACAGAAACCACACCCCATGCCTTATGCCCACTTTCAAATCTAGCACTGATTGCATTGCTTTACATAGGCTGAACATTTGTGCATAATCAGTATAACGTAAAAAGTATGATGATATAGCAATAGTTTATCTGAAATTTTTAATTTTATCATTTAGATGAAAGTAATACAATAGCCACACAAAGTGTATTAAATATGTTATGTGAACTTCATTAAAACCACATCAAAACATTCCAGAAAAGCTGGGCTGAGTGGCACGTACTTCCATTCCCCCATACTTGGTAGACTGAATAAGGAGGCTGCTGAGTTTCAGATCAGCCTAGGCTAAATGAAACCTTGTTTCAAAGCATTCCCAAAACAGGCCAGGGATGTAGCTCAGTTAGTAGAGTATTCACCTAGCATGCCCAAGACCTGGATTCTATTCCTCACACTGTATAAACTAGATATAGTTGCATATGCCTGGGGTCCCAGCATTCAGGGGGTGCAGGGATGAAGATCAAGAATTCAATGACATCCTATACCTCCTATGGTCAAAGCCAGCCTGGGATATATGAAACACTGTCTCAAAATTGTGTTTATTAAGACATAATTGTAATTGATTTGAGTTTGTGGGTTGACAATGTCTGGACTGTGGGTTAGCTTCTTTCTCTCTTAGTCTTCTCTTCATTGTCACAAATGGCTGCCAGAGCTTCAAGCATATTCCTTTTTCAATATTTATATCGATTACTTTAAAGCATTGTATGCATGTGTTTTTATGAATGGATATATGCCTATCAGTACATGTGCTGGCAGAGCCCAGAGGGTGCTGTATCCTCTGGAGCTGGAATTACAGCCCAGTATGTGTGTTTTGAACTCAAATTGGTCCCTCTAAAAGAGAAGTTATATTACTGGCCCCTCCTGCATATTCCAAAGTGGGAAATCAGAAACATTTTTGCCTTTTCCTGTCCTTCTTTTATCAAAATTAAAAAAAAATTTATATGTTGCATTACTAAGTTAAAAAAAAACTTAGTCATGGTGTATGATCTTAATGTGTTCTTGGACTTGACTTGAAAATGTCTTCTACATTTATGTTCAATGAGGAAATGGGTTTATAATTTCTTTAGTTATATCTCCATCTCATTTTGCTATCAGGGTAATGCTGGCCTTAAAGGATGTGTTTGGTAGCATCCCTTTCTTTCCTATTTTGTGGAACAGTTTGGGCAGTATTGGTTTTAGATCTTTCTTTAAAAGTTGGTAGAATTTGTCCAGTCCTGGGCTATTTTTTGCGGGGGAGATTTTTAATTTAATCTCTCTTTCTTGGAGGTCTATTCAGTTCTTTATAGCTTCTGTATTTAACTTTTGTCATGTAAGTTTAGAAATTAATCCAGTTCATTTAGGTTTTCTGGGCTTGGGAAATGTAAGTTTTTAAAGTATTCCCTGTTGATTTTCTGGATTAGATTGGAATCTGTTGTAACAACTCCCTTTTCATCTCTAATTCTTACTTTAAGTCTTCTCTGTTAGCAGTTTAGCTATAGGTTTGTTACTCTTGTTAATCTCTTGAAAGAACCAATTCCTTGATTAATTTTGTCCATTTTGATTTTTTCTAACTTCTACCAATATTTATACTTTCTTGCCACTTAGTAAGTCTTACTTAATCTTCTTGTTTTTCTAAAGCCTTGAGGTGCATCATTAGTTATTTGTGTGTTCTCTCCAGTTGGATCTCATTTTTTAACTGGTCACTTTTTCTTGGTAGTTTATTTATTGGTAAACTCAAGCTATTTTCATATAAGGTTATTACTGAGAGAGACTTGCTGTCCCCAATGATTTTGTTAGTTGATGTTTAAGTTGATTTGGATTTTATGTATTTCTCTTCATCATCTGTTGTTAGTATTAGAGATTTTCTAATTTGATGTGTCAGAAAGCATCAGTTCCTTCCTAGCTCTTTCCTATTCATCTGTTCCTCTAATGGAATGTATTCCTTCCTATGCTTTCATGAATGAGTCACGAACATTCATCTGTTCCCCAAATGGAATGTATTCCTTCCTATGTTTTCATGAATGAGATTGTCATTTTCTTCCTTCATGTATAGTATTTTTTTAAGAATTTTCTGCAATAATTTCCATATATTGCTTAATTTGCCTTTTTGTCTAGAGATGTCCCCATTTCTCCCTCAATTTTAAGGCATAGCTCTGCTAGGTATAGAAATTTGGATTGGTAGTTTTTTACTTTCTGGGCTTAAAATGCATCATAACATGCTTTCTTGCTTTTATGATTACTGATGAATGATATGATGCCATTCTGCTGTTTTGTGTGAGTTGTCCCTTACTGCTTTTAGCTTTCTTTGCTTTGCATATTTGACATCTTGACTATGATATGTTGTGGGGAAATTCTTCTCTGATCATGTCTGTTTGGGATTCTAAATAACATGTGCTTCTCAATTTACTTCTCTGGGTTCTGGGGAATTAACTACTATAGTTTCATTAAGTTAGATGTATCTTCTTCTATACCACAGAGTCTGAGGTTTGGTCTCTTGACTATATCCCAGACTTCTTGGAAGTACTGGTCATGTTTAATCTTTTCTTTATATATGTCTGGAATTTATTGTTGTCTCAACTTTGTCCTTTATCCCTGAAGTTTGTTCTTCTGCTTGGTCTTGTCTGTTGGTGATGCCTTTCTACTGTGTTTTTTTCCTTGTGACATTTCCATAATTTGTGTTAGATACTTTTTCAATGTTTCTATTTGCTTGTTAAATTTTTCTTTATTATTTTTGTATTTTTCTCATACTTGCCATTTTATTCATTTGGTAACTCTGTTGCCTCAGTTGATGGTCTCAGTTCATTAATCGGCCTACTTGAATTACCAATCATTTCTTTTTTTTTAAGTTGAACTCCTAATTCTTTCTCAGTGATTTAGTTTTCCATTACCCAAGGTTTGAGAGGTTGGAATGTATTATGGTTAAGTCTTACGTTGCTTGTGTTTCTTAGTTGTGTTTGCGTATTTATTGAGATGTATGTGTGTCCTGTTTTAACTGTTCTCCTTTTGCCTACTCTTTGGCTGTATCATTTTTGTGAGTCCCCTTAGAGGATAATTTTGCTAGAAACTACATTTCCTGGTGCTACTTTGGGTGGAGGGAGGTGACAATAATGCTCTTCCCTAACTTACCAGCAGTCCAGGATTGGCTTTGTTGTTAGAGACACTTGTTTTCTTCTTGTGTGTCCATTTAGGGTTCAGAGATCTCAGTGTTGGGATTCTGGTTAGAGAAAGGGTAGGTACTTCTAATGGAATAAGTAATTTGTACATTTAAATAGTGAAACAAGGAAGGAATAGAGAAATGAGAAAGAATTTGAAGTATGAATTAAAAATGATATATGTGGGTCAGAAGTATGAAAGGTAGTAGAGGTATGATAGAAAGTAGAAAATAAAGTTTGTTTTTAGGCATAGAAAAGTACACAAAGGAAAGTCACAAAAGTCTTCTCAGGAGAGGTAGAAGTTGAAATATAGTAGCTTAACAATTAACATACAATATTATAAATATACTAAAAATGTGGGGGGGGAACTTAAACAACTAAAACGTTTTATAAAATTTCAAGAGGCAATAACATGAAATAGACAACATTATGTTTTAACCCAAATTTTTCCCCTCATTAAGGTGAGGCAGCTTCCCCTCCCCTCCTCCCCCCCCCCCCGGCTCCTGTCATTTGTAATGGTCTCGCAATTTGGGGAAATGACGCTTTTCTCAGCATCTGAGACATGTGGGTCCATGTGCCCTCCTGACAAAAGAGACTTTCGTGACCATAGACTATTTTCTTCCTAAGTTTACTCTCATTGCTCCCTAGTAAGTTACAACCCTACCCCTTGTGAATTAGGGCTCAAATGTTCCACAGCAGTACTTCCTGTGATTTGCCTCTGACAGGATATGAAAGCCCTCCCACTGAAGTACCTTTGTGTGCTGGTTCTGGGCTCCACAACACAATGCTTCCTTGCAGTCAGTTGCCAAAGTGGCAGGGGATGGGGAGTCATTTTCTCTGCCTGGCAGTCTCATGCTCAGGGTCTCTGGTCACTGCTGTACTCAATCTCTTGTGTTTTCCCTGTTCTAGGCAGTTCTTTACGCATGGGGTTCACTGTCCAAGATAATCAACACTAATTTATGGTGGTCAATGAGGCATATTCAGGGTTCATCAATTGTGCCATTTCCATGGGCATTTCACTGGCAGAGACATTAAAGGGTCATCAGAAGGGTGTGTATGGCAGCCATGGCCCTGCCGCTGCCTCAATGGTGGTAGCATTGGCAAGTGCCCAGGTCCATTCATGGGAGACGTTTGTTGGAACATAGGAAAAAAATCTGCTCATTCAGTAGGTTAGGGAGCCAGAGGGAGCAGCTTGACCCATGGTACAGCAGCCCTGATATTTCTCCTTCCCTTGCTTGCTCAGACGTGACCTATAGTCCACCATCTTAGCAGAAATGCCAGGCTTCATGGTTATCTTTGCATCTCAGCTGAGTTTTGAAGTTCCAGCTATAAAGAAGTGCTAACCCTGTCAGTAGGCTGAGGAGACAACTGGTATTTAGTAAGGCTTGACAACAGTGAAGCCCAAGCACATTGACCTCTGACAGGTGAGGCTGTGCACAAGGCCGTGTGGGAGCACGAGAGGCCAGGGGAGTTGAATCCGAGATCAGCTCTACTTAGCAGATTCATAATTTCCCTAACTTATATGTTGCTTTTTATTTGTACAAATGAAAAAAAAATGTCTCCTTGAGAAAACTCACATCAACATTAAAAATAATGTGTATTTTGAGGAATCAGCAAGAAATAGAACTTCTCGTGAGATATATAGGCAGCATCAAGATGTAGCCTTGACTTTGGCTGATGTTTAGAAGATCTTAATACTTTTCATTTTTGATCCTTTTGTTATGTGATTGGTTATAAATATAGTCCACAACCTAACTTGTTGATTTTTATCATTTTTTAAAAATTGTATGTGTGTGTGCGTGCATGCGTGTGTGCATGCTCATGTGCATGTGCACACACGTGCAAGCATGTTATAGCACTTATGGAGGTCCAACAACTCTGTGGAGTCAGCTCTCTGCTTCTATCTTGACATGGGTTCCAGTGGTTGAACTCAGGTCATCATACTTGTGCAGCAAGCGGCAAGTGATTTTCCCTACTGAGCCATCTCTCGTGCCCCTTGTCTTCATTTTTATATTCCCTTTTTAAGGAAAAATACCATTATTTTTTTCAGTAAGCTCACAAAGACTTCAAAGACAAAATATCAAGACGAGAAAAAAATTATATATGTCTCTTCTGAGGTTTTCTTGGATTCTTATGGCACCTCGGGACTTTTGGAGAGCAGGATATTAAATATTTCTTTTCCTCTTTCAAAGCAATTGGAGGGAAGACTGAGTGGCTGAGGTTTCTCCCACCCCTATGTGGGGAGCTTTAGAGATAATGTAGCATTGATGTGTGACATGCTGCTCCTTTCTAAAAGCATCAGGAATATTAAAACACTCCTATTATCTGTGCTTAGCCTCGAGTCTCCTTTAATGATCCTCCCAGATTTTGCAAGAACTCAGACTAAATCGACTCTATGAGTTCAAATAGTAGAAACATGGTGTCAATTAATGGCTCTTGTCAGGACCCATAAATTATGGTATCTGTTAACCATTTTTATATCTGCTAACGGTAGTTGGGCAGATCATTAAAGCATCTCGCCTTTGCACTGATGTGTTCCTTAAAAGAAAAACCAGCCAATCAGATCGATCTCCGTGGCTGAACTCAGAGTCCAGTAGCACACACATTACATTTTCATGGGTAGAACCTTCTTCTCTGACATTTGAATGTATGTTCTTATCTAAAATTTTTATACCCATTCTTTGCTGTATCCCAATCTTAAAAGATACACTTTACAAGTTATTATATTAAAACACAGGAAACATTCATCTGTAAAATCCTGCTCTCTCTTTTGTTCAGATATCCATGAAGTTTAGCTTATTTTACATGAGCGAATGCTGGTCAATGTAATTGGTAGGATTCATACCTCTTTTCCTCCTGCCATATGAAACTTAAAATGATAGTTGGGAATAATCATTCATAAATCCTAGGATTAAGAGTAAAGCTGGGAGAGTTCTCAAACCTGAATCTTCTCTCCTCAGAATCACAGCGCTGAAGTAGTTATTTTCCAGGAGAACTGACTAGCTTGATATTACTAACGATAATGCCATTTCTTATTTTAGTACAGTAGTCAAGAACTTGGGGTCAAATCCTGCCATCCAGGAACAAGCTATCTGAGATATGACATTTAAGATCATTTACCCCCTCATTTACAATAGAGAGAACCTCCTGCCACTGCAAGAAATAAATGCGTGCAAGGACCATATTAAACACTTTATACTAACTGTGCTACATAAATGTTGACTAGAATTGTTTTCTATATTCTGTCTCATATAATATAACCCTGACTGATCAAGGACTATGAAGGCCAAACTGTTCATAACAGATATGGTGAGAGATCTGTCTGCATTGTCAAGTCTTGGCACAAGACTGTGTGCCCTGCTCATCCGGAGATAACAGGACCTTAGTTTAGAGGCTGACTGTCCCTGTGGATTAAATCTGGTGTAGAAGTGACAGCTCAGGAAATTCCCAGCATGCCATGATTCATAGAAAGTGTTACTATTTTTACATGTGTGGCTACAAAAAAGCCATTTAACTCTAGACCTTCCCCACCTCACTTTATTTACATATAAAAATACATGGAAAGGGGAAGTTAAAAATCTCCTCAATGCAAACAGAACTAAATCAGTGCTTATAAGTTTATAAAACCATTATAATTGGAGCAAACTATTTTAAGTAAAGGATAAGTTGGTCTGTATAATATCGAGAAACCAGAAACCATTTCTTGGGTGGGAAGTTATGGATTGTACTAGTCTTGAACTGGAACTTGAGGCAAAGCAGGTTACCCATGCCAGTGCCTGTCTTTGCTATGATTCAAGCTCAACAACAAAATTCAGCCAGAAATGTAACTAAAGATATGCTACTAACAGACTGTGTCCTTTACCCTGCAAAAGCTTCTCAGTTTCAAAAGGTCCTATTTATTAATTGTTGCTCTCAGTGTCTGTGCTACTGACAGACACTGAGATGTTATATTTAGGAAGTGCTCTCAGGTGCCAATGTGTTCAAGATTATTTACTACTTTCTCTTCTATCAGGTTTAGAGTAACTAGATTTATGTTGAGATCTTTGATCCACGTAGACTTAAGTTTTGTGCATGGTGACAGATATGGATCTGTTTGCAATCTTCTAAATGTTGACATCCAGTTTTGCCAGCACCATTTGTTGAAGATGCTTTCTTTTTTCCATTGTACAGTTTTGGCTTCTTTGTCAAAAATTAGGTGTTCATACATATGCGGATTAATGTCAGGGTCTTCAGTTCTGTTCCATTGGTCTACATGTTGGTTTTTATGCCAGTACTAAGCTGTTTTTATTACTGTAGCTTTATAATAGAGCTTGAAGTTGAGACCATGATTGGAAAAAGTACAGAGACAACTAGCCAAACTAGTGGAAACACATGAACTGTTAACCAATAGCTAAGGAACCCCTATAGAACTGGACTAGGCCCTCTGGATAAGTGAGACAGTTGTTTAGCTTGAACTATTTAGGGGGCCTTTTTGGAACCTAGTGCCTGTGCTGAGACACTTTGCTCAGCCTTGGTGCAGGGAGGAGGGGATTGGACCTGCCTCAACTGAATGAATGTACCAGGCTCTGCTGACTCCCAAGGGGAGACCTTGCCTTGGAGGAGGTGGGAATAGGGAGTACGTTGGGGAGAGAAGGCTGGGGGGTGGGAAAAGGGAGGACAGGGGCATCTGTGGTTGAAATGTAAAATGAATAGAAAATCTCTTAATAAAAAGAAAGGAAAAAATAAAAATAAATAAATAAATAAAAAGCAAAAATAAAAGACACACTACTAAATTTTAGGATGAAACACTTTAACAATTTAAAACTAAGAGAGGGAGCTGGGGAAAGACTCAGACAGTGAAATGAGCGTGGAGATGCAAATTTGGATCGCCACAGCCCATGCAGAACTCCAGGAGGTATGTTGATAAGCACCTGTAATTGCAATGCTGTGCAGACAAAGACCCCTGGAGCTCACTGAGCAGCTAGTATTGTTGAATCAATGAGCTCCAGGGGCAGTGAGAGACCCTGCCCTGAAAACAGTGGAAAGTGATTGAAGAAGATATTTGGCATTGATCTCTGTTCTTCACACGTGCAAACATACATTTACACATGCACACAGATTTGTGCACACACACACATAAACACACTTGCACACACACACACACACACACACACACACACACACACACACATATATATATGTAAAACAAGAAAAAATGTATTTGGAAAAGGAAACTGAAAAGTAATGGTAGTTTTGTCAATATTAAGTAAAAAAAAAAAAAATCAGTTGTTTCCAGATTTACATACAACAAAATAATGAATACCATACACCTATGATAAAATATTGTACTATTTTTAAAGGAAAATTTTATTTTAGATTCTTGTTACTGGCCATTTTCAACTATAGTCTTGATGACCACTTGGCAGAGATACTGCAAAAAGAGATTCAAATATCGAGACAAAGTAAATAGAATTGCTTCCAAGGCCCCCTCCCTTTTTAATAGTGTAAAAGAAGAGAAATGTGTACTCAATTTTGGTAAATACAATTCTTGAAATACTTCCTTAGGGGGGTGGAGAGGTCATTCTGTGGTTATGAACACCTGATGCTCTTGCAGAGGACCTGGATTAGGTTCCCAGTACCCCCATATGGCAGATCCAAACCTTCTGTTAACTCTAGTTATGGGGGTTCTGATTCTGTCTCCTGGATTCTGAAGGCACTATGTACATATTATGCAACCCATACGTGAAAGCAAACACTCATACACATAAAATAAATGCATCATTTAACGAAAAAAATACTTTTTGAATTATATTGGTGTGATGGTTTAAATGAAAATGGTCCCCATAGGCTCATATTATTAAATACTTGATGTGGATATGTTCTGTAAGCTGTGAATGTGTTGCTCTGATTGGTTGATAAATAAAATGCTGATTGGCCAGTAGCCAGGCAGGAAGTATAGATGGGACAAGCAGAGAAGAGAATTCTGGGAACAGGAAGGCTAAGTCAGGAGTTGCCAGCCAGACAGAGAGGAAGCTAGATGTAAAAGTACAAGTAAGCCACAAGCCACGTGGCAACTTATAGATAAATAGAAATGGGTGAATTTAAGATATAAAAACTAGATAGCAAGAAGCCTGAGCCATTAGGCCAAACAGTTTAAATAATATAAGCATCTGTGTGTTTACTTGGGTCCAAGTGGCCGGCTGCAGGAGCTGAACAGAACCAGGAAAACTTTACCTATAAATACTTGGTCCCCAACTGTTGGGAATGCTTTGAAGGATTAGGAAGTTTGGCCTTGTTGGAGGAAGTGTGTCACTGGAGGCCAACTTTGAGATTTTAAAAGAGTTAGAGGTTCCCTGTGATCTCTTTCTGCCTCGTGGTTGTGAATCAAGATGTGAGCTTTCACCTGTTGCTTCATTCTACTATTATAGACTCAAGTCCTCTGAAACCATAAGCCAGGTTAAATACTTTCTTGGTCATGATGTTTTATCACAGCAATAGATAAATAACTAAGAGGGTTTGTATTAAAAAATTGAGACATACTATGCTTAGTGTTGGGTTTATGATCAACCCAACTGTTTCAAAGTCCCATGGCATATAGATATTTGCAGAGTAATAAAAAATACTTAATTTTTAATAATCCTAGTCTAATTTTTTTTTGACTAACCTAGTTTTAACTTTTAATAATGCCTAGTTATTGCAAGAATGGTATTAAACAAGATCATTCTAGAGACAGTTAAGGGCTCCTTAGGGGTTGTTTTGTCAGTATTGCAAGGGAAATAGAAATTGACATAAAGGTAACAACTGGGCAGGGATAATAGAGAAGGCATAAGACAGTTTGAACAAACCAGAATGATACAAAAATAAGTCACAGTAAAAATTATAGAGGAAAGCTTTGAAAAATTGTGCTTCTTGGAAAAGCAGCCAGGAGTAAAATTACAAATTCATGGTCACTGTGAGGTCATAAGGCCCTTTCGTGGGAAGGTGGTCACAAAGAGTTCATAAAGCTAATTAGTGGGTGTTTGGTCACTGTGAGATCAGATTGCAGCTTTGTGAGCTCATTGTGAGTTCACAAGCCTGCCTAGCAAGCATGTGGTTGCCGTGCTGAGTGCATTCCCTGCTCATCTCTCAACACTCACATGATGTCTAGCCCCTGTCCTGGTTGTCCATAAACCCATCAGAAATGTTTCTACTCTGGACCTTTGTAATGGCTTGTTGTTCACTTCTTGGCTTGTCCAGATGGACATAGGAACATTCCATTTTCTCCTAATTAAATCATTGCTTACATTTACTTAATGACATCTTTACTTACTGTGTACCAAGAGAAAAATGGTGACTCCCTTCCCTCTCAAGACTTCTTCTCATGATTACTCTTTTTCATAGCATTTGACACATAACTATCTTCCAAGAAATTAAAAGTAATTGAATATACATTCCCTTTACTGTTTTTCTCAGTTGCAGATGCCATAAGGTCAGGGATTTAGTTTGATTCACTCCCTGATACTTCCTTAGTGCATAAAGTAATAGCTGGCACAAAGCAGATAATTCATGAATGAAAATTGAAGGGGGGGGGGGCTAATCTTGGGCTCAGGAAAATTATTTTCTAATTTTCCATTTTAATTAGTATTTGAGGTGTTCTGACAGGAGCATACTGTTGTACAAGAGAATGGTCTTGGTGTCTAATTATATTTTAAGTTATAACAGTTTTAATTACATCATTTGTCCTCTATCCTTTTGCAAGCAACCCTCAATAGTCTAGGACTTGAACTACCAGGGAACTTCAGCTTTGTATTTTAATATTGTAGACTCTAAAAATATAATTTACAAATAGAATTTCAAAAATTAGGTATTATGCAAAATATGTATCTGCATATTTGACCATATATTTACATATTTAACTCATAAGACTCATCTCTTGACATCTGGATTATCCAAAGCCTTTTTGCTTAGAATTAAAACTGTGGAAACAGGCCGGGCGGTGGTGGCGCACGCCTTTAATCCCAGCACTCGGGAGGCAGAGCCAGGCGGATCTTTGTGAGTTCGAGGCCAGCCTGGTCTACAGAGCGAGATCCAGGAAAGGCGCAAAGCTACACAGAGAAACCCTGTCTCGAAAAACAAAAAAAAACAAAATAAAAAAAAAAACTGTGGAAACAGAACAAGGCTCAGTCTGTGTTATGTTCCCAGCAGTACTTCCTCATTGAGCTTAACCCTTTTAACAAGGTTAGGCAATGTCCCACAGACAAGAGGTGAGACTGTTCTCAGATGGGAGTTAGAAAGCAGTGCTCATTGAGTACACATAGTAACTCACTTCAACAGCCTTTTAGAAAACAGGAAGGTAATGCATCCTTTTTTAAATCTGGAAAACATGATTAACAGGAGGCTTAATGTAGTGATTCTGAACTGGGCACAGTCTTACCTTGAAGGGCTATTCCATCATGTCTGCAAACATGTGGTCACAAACTGTGGGAGAGGCCATCTGCTCCTAGAATCTGTGGAGGTTAGAGATGCTGCTACATGGCCATATTACATAGCACTGTCCCTCATTAAGAAGAAAAAGGACTGCCTATCACAAAACACTGTCAATGCCACAGCTGAGAAAGCACAGCCTTAGAACACTGTGCTCTTTAGTAAGCAGTTGAGTC
The DNA here is from genome assembly GCF_949786415.1 of Peromyscus eremicus. NCBI lineage: Eukaryota > Metazoa > Chordata > Mammalia > Rodentia > Cricetidae > Peromyscus > Peromyscus eremicus. Next base: position 10,809,186 of record NC_081436.1, on the reverse strand, counting down.
ATGTAGGAAATCTCTTCCACACTGGGAAAGAGCTGTTACCAGCGTGGTGAAGCAGTGGATGAACTTACCTCCCTATCTGGAACCTCAGCAATGTGCTCAGTGTTTGACATAGGCCCTGAGAGGAACCCACCACTCTCTAAAGTAAATTTATCATTTTATCTTGAAAGTACAGACTTCATCCATTTGGGGTATTTTTCTGAGATTTCTAATTTTCCTCTTTAACATAGAAATCTTAGCTTGTTATTTGATGAATCTAGGTCATTGGTAAAATTTTAATGGCGTCATCAATTCGCCATAGTTCTCAGTATCCTTAAGGCTTCCAAACTCAACACTTCACAGGGACCTATTGTTCTGTGCTCTGGCTTCTAACAGACTCTGACATACTTAAAAAGCTTGAAAATCAGTAAGAGTTTCTATTTGCTATCATTGATTTTGATGATAAGTGGTTTTTCCCTCAGAATATAACACCCAAATTTTAAGTTAACAATCATTTTGTATATACTATACAGCGATTAACTAACTAATGTAGGTATTAGACGGAGGACAAAGGAGGAATATTTCCCGGTGGCGTAAGGAGAGTGCCGGGAGGCAGTCAGGACTTTTAATCCCAGCTTTACCACTTGTGGTATGACCTTGGTAAAAATCAATTAAACCAATATTTATCTCTTATTGAAGATGTGGATAATACTTAAATCTCCTGTGGGCAGTGAGATAAATGCTGGTGAGCTAATTAATTTACAAATTGCAGGATAGATTATGAGTATGAAGCACTAATTCCTCTCATTAGTAATGACTTCACGTAAATTTGAGACACTGTAGATTGAGGGCTCCAGAATGAGAAATCCAAATTTAACTCTAGAGCAAATTGTAGGGCCAAACTGAAGACAAGTCTTCAGAGTACTAACTCAGTGTTCCTCTTAGTGTGATGTTTATCCTTTAGATTTGTACAATGAAAAAACAAAAGCCAGAAAGCGTTCTGTACGTGTGTAACTTTCCCCAAGTTGTAGTTCACAGATGCACTGATAACCACTGAATAGAATCCTTTAGAATTCATGTTGATAACAAAGTCGAACAATAGCTTATACAGTTTATAATGCTTTTGCTTACATATCGTTTGTTCTTTATATGTGACTTCCATATTATTATTTTATGAGACAGAGTAGGAATTCAGAACATTTAAAAATTAGATGTATTTTCTATTACCCAGCCCCCTTACAAGAGCACTATCTCATGAGTTCACCAGTGTGCAGACTCTCCTCTCTTCAGGATTGTCCCACCACCAGGATTCTGAACTCCTGCCACACAAATCACCACACATATTTCAAGATCTTCTTACCACATGCGTAGTGGTGGGATCATACCTCTCCCAACCCATCTTCTCAGTATCAGCAGTAGACCTCAGACTCCAGCCTCAGTTATTAGAGGAATAGTCTCAGAACTTGAAAAGAACAGGGCAGGACAGGGTTCTGCACTCAAAGTGACATGCTATGCTTCAGAGAAAGCATGGGTATCATCAGGCTCTTTAACATGTCCCTATATAGTATCGCCACACTACCACACTTGCCACTTTACTGCTCTAAGTTACACACACACACACACACACACACACACACACACACACACACACACTTAGAGGAAAAAATTAAAAGGGAAAAGACTATCTTGTGTTTTTAATTACCACTAATGCTTTTTGTTCTCTCTGGAAATTGCATGCTCTGATCTAGACATGCTAAGCACTAAACACATCATCATGTATTTCATAAGAGTTATGTTTCGTCATGTGATATTAATGGTGGCCTTTGAGAACCCAGGAAAATTTCCTTTCTATGTTTTGTTCTGTTCTTTGGTTCCTAGGCCTTCATTATGCCCACCAGCATAGGATGAATAAAATATTTTCACTTGATATAATTTTAATGACCTGATTCATATCTGTTGCTTTCATACATATTCATATGAAGACCACATAACCCCAGAAAAAATAGAACTTATGCTATGAATTGATTAGCGTATTAAGCAATCGTATCAGATGCATACAAAATAATATGTTCTCTATTATCTGAAATGATGGCTTTTTTTAGGTTAAAGCTTTATTCAACAACCTGTAAGTCCAATACCATACATAACCATCTTAAAAAATATTAAGGACAGAGTGCTAGTTAAGGCTCACATCGTGAAACACTTGTACGAGGAAGGAATGCCTACAACCTAAGAGTAATTTATTAGACCGTCTCTTTTCTATGCAAAGTTCTTAGAATTTAAATCTTGCTTTCTGGACAATGCAGAAAAGGAAGGCTTAGATCATCTGAAGTACACGACTACCTCCCGATTTACAGTTTCTCTCACAAATGTTAATGAAAGGGTCCAAAGAGCAAACATGTACTATATACTATGCCATGCATGAATTCTTGAAAAGTAGAGAGGTATGTACATGCAAGTATGTGTGTGTATGTATATGTATGTATGAGAATAATGCAAGTTTGCCCCTCTAAGCAATAGCTAGGTTGCTTCAAGAAAGAGAACAGTTTTCACCCTGTGATTTCAAGCTGCAGATAGTGGAAATCTCTGAGCCTCACCCTGACCTTTAAAGGGGAAGTGAGGGAAAGACTTGTTTAATGCCGAGTCTCACTATCCCAGCAATGTTTTCTAGATAGGGCTGCTCAATGCTCTTTAAAGTATGAGATTCCTGCCCCCACCCTCACCACAAAAAAAGATCAAAATTCACTTAGCATTATATCTGCCACTCTGGATTGTTCTTAAACCTTTGAAATGTCCGAGTCATTCTGGGATAGCTGCTTATAAGCTGCCACCATGAGATGACATTTAAATCGAGTGAAAGAGATAGAGATCGTACCCTCTCTAAACAAACAGAGCCAGTCTTGCCTAGAAAGCCAGTGTGGGATGCTGTGTTCTGTCTTGCTCTTCTGTGCATATGGCATCCCACAAATTATAAATTCTATTTCACAGAACTACAATATTTACTACCAGAGGAAAATAGATTATTAATTACAGCCAAAGGCTGCTTTGATTAAATATACAATTAATTAGCTATGCTAAGCCCATCCATCCCAGAGCTCCTAATATTTTCAGCCTGATGATTCTTCTAGTACTTTTAATTAAAATTGTTCTAAAAAGCCACAAGTTAGCTGCATGTGCACTTAAACTGAAGTTCTCTCGCAATGTTTCACTGCTTTCCGTATGCCACATAATTAATCTTTAGTGATTAAATGTACATAAAATCATCAGAGATGCAAAGCAATTTGTGCAGACATGGAACAATGGAGAGCTTTTACCAGGCCTTGGCAGAATCGTTTTATCTGCTGAAAATTATTTCAAAAGCATAAAGATGTTAATTGTTTGAAGGAAGTAAATTTACACAATTTACCCTTTTCCACATTCTTCCAAATACAACAAAATAAAATACACAGCATTAGGACTGAGATGTTTTGTGACGGTTTAAGAACATGATGACTCTATTTGCTCTTACATCCAGCCTGTTGCCCTGTTTTGTTCACTTCCTAGGGCATATGTAGAGCCTATTAAGACACTCTGTTCACAAAAGACAAAGTGTGTATGACAATCCCATAGTGTATACTGCTCAGACACAAAGTAGTAGGGAGAAGAAGCCAAGTGCTCACAAAGTCCTACTCCCCAAACCATTGCCTACTTGCTCCTGCACACACCTGGACAGACCCAGAGCCCTGAGTAAGTGCAGATCTGCCTACGGTCCCGCTGCTGTTTCCTTGATGGTCTTTCTGTTTGAATGCCTCACTGACTGTGTCTTCTACAGAAAAGGGATGAGCACCCAGGGAGTATTTACATCTGCGCTTCGCCCCTTCGGTGAAGCTGTTCCAGCTGACAGTGTCATTCCACATAAGCTCCAGGACAGACCTTGAACAGGCACAGTTGCTATTTTAAATAAATGTCTTCACTTTGGTCTTCGACAGCCTTCTATTTTCTCTTTTTCAAAGATTTATTCTTTTATGTGTGTTTATACATATATTGTATATATTTATCTGTCTGTCTACATATGTATACATATATATGTACAAACACACACACACACACACACACACACAACACACACACACACACACACACACACACGCAACACATGTGTCCACTACTCACAAAGGCCAGAACTAGAGGCCAGATTTCCGAGTACTAGAGTTACAGGATATTGTGAGCTGCCCAATATGGGAGCTGGGAATAGAACCCAGGTCCTCTGGAAGAGGAACACACATTTTCAACCGCTGAGCTGTCTCTCCAGCCCTTCCATCCTTTAGTAATATAAACTATTTATTTTCTAAACCTATGAGTTTGAGAAAGTGGCGAAGAGGACATTGAGGAGGTTTAACCTGTGGATGTCAATACTTTGAAACTCCCCTATGGACCTGGCCTTTCTAGAGTGGGTTTACATCATAGACTGAGTTCTACCAGGTAGCAGAGTATATTCAAGTGTCAGAATTGATTATTATAAATGATTTAACTTCCTGCCCCTCCTAAAATGGTGGCAATTTGTTCAGATTTGGGCCCATCCTTTCACATTGGTATGAAATCCCTTTCCTCCTTTAGGCTCTAGGCTAGAGATGCCCCTAGTGGAGAAGTGGACCATACAAGTCCTTTCTAGTGATGCTTTTCTTATTCTAAAGCTATTACATATTCCACTTGGAACAGTTTATATCTCATGGGATATCTTTTGGAAGATATAAAGCATGTGGAAAGAGGGAGGGAAGGAAAAAGATAGATAGATAGATAGATAGATGATAGATAGATGATAGATAGATAGATAGATAGATAGATAGATAGATAGATAGATAGATAGATAGAGACAGATAGACTTATAGTGTGGCAATCTCCTACTTAGCCAGGTGGATAAAACTCAAAAGATCAGAGTTTAGGCTACTAGAAGTAGGTATTTTCTGCAAGTATGTATTTTCTAAAGCAACCACTAAAGTTGGAAGCCTGCAAAAGATGCACTTCTATATAGAATACATTTATGGTTTTACGATCTGCTTTTAAATTTCACAGTTCACATTCCTGCTCAATGTGAACTTAACTGATCAGAGGGCAAAACACAGCAAGGTTGCGTGGAAAGCTGCTTATGTGATTTGACCCACGAGAATAAGATGAATGGGAGTATCCAAGCTCCATTTCACAACCCTTTCAATATCTTCTCTCCCTTGGAGTTTGCTATGCTGCCTAGCCTCAGCACAGGCACATATCACATCTCCCTATTCCTTGCTAGTGATTTCTCTGCTTCCATTCATTTACTTCTCACCACAGCCTTTAGGGTGATTCTCCTAAATATAAATGAGACCTTGTAGTTCTCAAAGGAAAGGCATTGCAAACAAACCCCTCAGCGTGGCCTGTAGAAGGCAATGGGATCCTTGTCAGCCTCCACTCTTGGCTTCTCTGTACCCTCCACACAGTCCTCAGAAGACTTGCCCTTCCATGCCTTCAATCCAGGATTCCTTCCCTTTATTTTGGCAGTTTATAAATATCTCTTCACTGTTCAAGTTCCATCTCCTGGGTCAAAGGTTAGAGCGACACCACGTTGTCCCAAAGAATTGTTAACACTGCCATTAAAATCTTCGCAATTTTATTCCTGACTATGTGTCTAAATTCATTAATTTCTTGAAATATAAAACTTGAGTTTCAAAGATAAGCAATAAACAATAAACTAGGCATGATCTTGGACAGAATACATTTATGTACATAATATACTTTGATCATATTCCCCCCGTTACCCTCTCTTATACCCCCATAGCCCTTTCTTCTTCCCAACAAGTCCACTCCCAACTTACATGTCCTATTCCCCCTTTGGTGGCCCAATGCCTTTAATTAGGGTTGCCTACATGAACATGGGGGCAAAGTTATTTACTAAACAAGGCTAGCTTACCAGTAGCTATACCTCCAAGAAATATAACTCACCTTCCCTCAGCAACTACTAACTACCTGTAGCTCCCCAGAGTGTGGGACAGTCTTCTGAATCCCTCCCTCACCATGGTACATGTTGAGGGTCACAGTCTTGTGCAGGTCATGCCTAGGTGGTACAACCTTGTTGGATGTTGTTGTTGTTGGTTTTTTGTTTTTGTTTTTTTTTTTTTTTAACAACCATTTGTGCTCTGATTACAAAGATCAGAGCAAGACTTCCCCCAAGGGCCAGAAGCATATTTCCTTTTCTTTAGCACACTGAGAAAAATGAATTTAACTACTAGCAGCTTTTTAATGGGTTGTTTAGTTGCAATGAAATTTTGTTATTTGTGAAAACTTTGAGTTGATTTTAATACTGTTTCCCTTGTTTGTGACTTTCGTCTTTTCATTCTCGGACCTGTTTCACACAATGCTATGTCTCCAGCAGAATTTCTCATTAAGTTTGAGATAGTTGGGTCTGATATGTCAAAGACTCAACAGATCGGTTATTAATAACCACCTGCATGAGCTGTACATTATCTTAGGAAGTGAAAGGTCAGGGCGTAGTGGTTATCCTATCATTTCATCGGTGGACTCCTCTCCATGGACTTTCAGTCATTACTCACTGCTTATAGAGCCACTCGAGATATAAAATGTCTTTTTGTAGCAATGAGAGAACTCCCACAATTAGCCAGGAGGCAGCCATTTATCTTTTTAAACAGCTTAGCTTAGAGAAGAACAGGATGCTTGGTGATATTCACCAAATGAATTGTTATGACAGTGATAAAGTTGGTGATACCAATTTTGGATTTTTGCCTATAGGGATGTGAGTTTGTGCATGTGCGTGCATGTTCACATTCATAGAAGACAGAAAATCAATTACAGGAGTGAGGCTGTTTTTTCAAAGGCATGCAAAAGGGGGGGGGTTAGAGATGGCTCAGCAGTTAAGAGCATTTGCTACTAAGAGGACCCTGAGTTGGGTTCCTAGCATCCATTTGGGCAGCTACATAACCTCTTGTAACTCTAGTTCCAGAGGATTCCACACTCTCCTCTGGCCTCAGATGACACCTACATACAGTTGGCATGCAAACATACACACATAGACAAACAGATATAGACACACACTACTTTAAATCTTATCTAGTGCCTATGGTGAGACACCTTGCACAGCCCCTATGCAGGGGGAGGGGCTTGGACCTGCCTCAACTGAATGTACCAGGCTCTGCTGACTCCCCATGGGAGACCTTGCATTGGAGGAGGTGGGAATGGGGAATTGGTTGAGGAGGAAGGCTAGGGGGCAGGTGGAGGGAAGAGAGGAGGATCTGTTGTTGGTATGTAAAATTCCTTAATAATAAAAAAATTCTTGTCTTAAAAATATTTAAAAGCTATGTGAAAAAAGAAACAAACTTGGTCAGAGGCTCTTCACTAGCCAATTCCTTATAATTATTTGGGAAATCTAAATGGTTTTAGCATAAATCTATTTTTAACTAATGACAAAATAATAGTTTTGGAAAAGTTCAATGTGTCATCATTTTTACTCATCAAAAAGTTCCAAGATGGCAGTCAATTCAGAGCTCTGTGATTGGTCAATGTGCAGAGCATAGGTGCTCAGCCCTAAACAGGACATCTATATAACACCCTGCTTCCCAAGGCACAGGGAATACCAGGGAACAGGAGACAGAAATATTGTACAAGCCAGTGGTCATGAAAGATTGGTGCAAATTAGTGTGCTCATGCAACCACAGCAGCTATGACTGCCCACTCAAAAGCAGTGCAAGACCAACCCAGTCAGCAGCAGCGTGGACAGAGGAGGACTCGAGGAGTGGAGCCCTAGCTGAAGATATGGCGGTCGATAGCTGCTAAGGGAAGGAAAGTAAATTTTCTTTAGCAGTCTTGTTTTGTTTGTTTTTCAAGACAGGGTTTCTCTGCATAGCCCTGACTGTCCTAGATCTCGCTCTGTAGACTAAGCTGGCCTTGAACTCACAGAGATCCACCTGCCTCTGCCTCCTGAGTGCTGGGATTAAAGGCGTGCGCTGCCACCGCATTCTGCAGCTGTGTTATCTATGGTAGATTCCATGCCCTACCGGATGGCCCCAGACCCATGCACATATGAACAACAATAACTGAACTCATTATATTGTTACTAAAATAAGCACAAAATCAGGAGAAGGTTGATGGGGAAGGTGTTGGGGGGACATGATCTAAATATATTGTACACATGTATAAAATTTATTTTAAAAAGTTCCAAGAAGCACACAAAGAATTCTCAAGTATCATTCACTTACATTCCCAAACTTTTGACATTCGTTAACACTGGCCTTAGATTCCCCGCATCGGGTCATGAAGGTTGACTACCAGCAGCAAACAGATGTAACTTGGCTCCTAATGGGAGGGACAGAGAAGGATACAAGGTGGTTCCTGTGGTATTTTTGCTAAGAATGCATAATCTGAATCTAATAAAACGAAATACCAGATGAAATCAAATGGAGGAATGTTCTACAAAATAACTAAACATCATCTCCAAGGGAACTTCAAAGCTGCTGTATAATCTCAACATGAGTTACATGTTAGCTTCCCTTGACATTGTGACTTTAGCAGTTGCATTTTAGCCATTAGTAATTTTAACAGTGAAATTAAATCACCCAGACACACATTTCAGCTTTTTCTGGCCTTCTTTATTATTATTGTTTAAATTAGGACTTTTTCAAAACACGAAGTTTTTTATTGGTTCATTTGTTTTTGTTGTTGTTATTTTGTTTTTTGACAAAGTCTCATTGTATAATCCAGGTTGGATTCGAACTCATAATCTTCGTTTTGCTTCTCCTTCTGAAGTGCTGATGCTGCAAGCTGTGCCACTATGGTCAACCTAGGGGGCTAGTTATATTGGTCAGAGTTTTGGACAACCACAAATAATTAAGTGGAAGAAGATGTGATGGTACAAAAAAATGAAGAGTATTGTTAAAATTATTAAGGCCACTCCACGTAGTTAAAAGGGAGGTTTATTTTGTGGGGTAACTTACAAGTGAATGGATAGTTTACAGAGTCTGGGAAAGGTGTAGCGCAGTCCGGCAGTGTTCTCTGGAGAACTCTGCTTGGTCTACCTCCAGCGTCCAGGATCCAGGAACCAAGAGAGGCGGCGCATCCGGATCTCGGGTCTTCAGGGTCCTCTCTTGGCCCCGCCTTGTAGGTGTGACAGTTACTGAAGCCTCAGTGGGGGTTGGAACTTCCAGATCAAAGCTGGAATGGCTACCCACTACAGAAGAGATGTTGGCAAATTAGAAAAAAAAATCTAGGGAAGAGCAGTAAAAGGAGGTCTTTATCTGTTTGATTTTTAGTTGATAAAGAATACTTGTACCTATGTATGTGTTATAATACAGTGCTTTAGTATATATTGCACTGTGGGAAAAAATGATTTAATCTAGTTACCATATCAGTTGTGGAATGCATTTGGTTTTGTATAGTGAGTTCTTTCAGTATCTACTTACAACTTGGAAATGTGCAATTCTTTTTTATCGTGTGCCCCATTATCATCTGACAAACTTGGAGAAGGTGAGAGGCATAGGGAGATGCTCAGACAAAAGTCTTTTTTATCTGTAGACCTGAAAGGTGAGCCAGGGGTGCGAGCAAAACACAGCAGGCACTGGGAACCCGAAAGCCACGCGGGGAGAAGAATGTCTCCTTATCAGTGGTGAGCAAGCCGAATACAGGAAGTGGGAAGCTTGCAGAGGCCACATATAGGACTTGGGATGTGTTAAATACCAAATGTGGCCTCATCAAGTTCAGCAACTAGATAAAAGGACAGAAGAAGTAATTGATTCAAATATAAGATGAGAAAAGACAACAAAGGAAAAAGTAGTTGTGAAAGGTGTGACCCCAAGAGGTTTTATAAGCATGCTTATGAATTGATTCATGAACAGTTTTGAAAAGATCACCACAGATTCCTTACGTCTGAAAATGAAAGAAAAAGTGAGCATTGCTTATGTCTGAGAATTTCTGTCAGAGTGAACTGTGGGTAGGTCAAGGAGCAGCAGGCTGGACAATTGTTGTGATGCTGTGTCCCCCATTGGGGAGTTTTGAGACCAGGTCTTACTAGGTAGCATAAGCCTAACAAGAAGCTGCTACCTTCCTGCTTCAGTCTCCTGAATCATAATTTTGTGAAAGTCTCTCTGGATTGCTGGAAGTCTTCAATAGGATCACATATATAATTTATTTGAACCTTGTCAGTTTTGTTAGGTGGTTGATGTGTAAGGTATGTGTCTTAGTCAGTGTTCTATTGCTGTGAAGAGACATCGTGACCAAGGCAACTCTTACAAAGGAAAGCATTTAATTGGAGCTGGGTTACAGTTTCAGAGGTTTAGTCCATTCTCATCATGGCAGGAAGCATGGTGGCACACAGGCAGACATGGTGCTAGAGAAGGAGCTGAGAGTTCTACGTAAGGATCTGCAGGCAGCAGGAAGAAGAGAGTGCCAACGGGTCTGGCTTAGGCTTCTGAAACCCCAAAACCAATCCCCAGTGACACACTTCCTCAAACAAGACCATAACTTCCTAATGCCTGTCAAGTGGTACCACTCCCTAATGACCAAGCATTCAAATATATGAGCCTATGGGGGCCATTCCTATTCAAACCACCACAGTGCCATACAAAGCATTTAGCAAGTGAAGATCCAAAAATGTCAGAAGTTATCATTTAAGCAATGGTCTTCATTGGGGTAGCATACAAGTCCAGAGCATGCAGCACACACAGAGACATCCAAGAGACCAGCAACTGTTGACTTGACAGAGTCTGCACCCAACACACCATTACTCTTTTCTGCACAGAAACACTGCAAATCAGTGGACAGCACAGGAGGTTCCAGTGTAAGGAATGTGCATTATGTGGGCCAACCATGTGCCTGAAACCTGGGTGTAGCCAGAGCCTTTTCTCTGTCCTGCTTGGTCCTGCAGCAGTTTATAAAATAATCAGAGGCTTAATATCAATTACAAACTGTTTGGCCTATGGCTCAGGCTTGTTACTAGCTAGTTCTTACTTCTTAAATTAATTTATTTCTGTTAATCTATGTATCGCCACATGGCCAGTAGCTTACTGGTACTTTCACATCTTGCTTCCTCTGTGTCTGGCTGGTGACTCCTGGCTCCACCTTTCTGCTTCCCAGCATTCTTAGTTTGGTCACCCCACCTACACTCCCTGCCTGGCTACAGTCCAGTCAGCCTTTTATTAAACCAATTCAAGTGACAAATCTTTACAGTGTACAAGAGAATTATTCCACAGCACCTGGGAGTTTCAGAGCTCCAAGAAATCTGTGGCAGACTACTACACAAGGAAGTGAAGCCAGCTCTCCCTCATTGTCCAGACAAGACAAAAGAAGTGTCAGGCCCACTTCAGGGTAAGCCTGCTCTTTTTATCACATGGGTATTTAGTATATAATCCTCCAAAAGCCCAACCACTGGACTATCTGAGGAGGACACCAAAAACAATGGATGTAGAGGTCAATGCAGTCTATGTTTATACATACTAGTTACATGAATAATGACTATACACCTACTCAGCACAAATTGTTTCGCTCACTGATAACATTTTTTATTAAAAAAAAATTAAAGTTAATTTTAGTCACTCTCTCAAGAGGTTTTCTTCGTATTTTTTTAAATGTATTTGACAAAAGATCTTGCTTATGTATCTGTGGCTGGCCTCAAACTTGCAACACTTGCTCAGTCTCCAAAGTGCTGGGTGTATGTGTGTGTGTGCAGGCACACCCAGCCTTGAATTTATGACTTCATACATTATGATTCATGTGTTCCTTTTACTATGCTTTATACCATACATGACACTCAACTTTCATAACAGGTGTCCTCAGGGAATCAACATACTAAAGTTCAGAAAAGAAAAAAAAAGCATGTGCTGAAATTATTTCAAGCTAATTTGAAAATTATGTCAGAAGTATTTTAATGAATAGTGATTTAGAGTTATTTTTAATTATTTTCATGCCAAACATTTTAATAGGAATTGAAGTATCACTTCCCATTTCTGTGACATGCCACTAAAGCATGATTTGTAGCCCCTCTCTAGTTAGCACATAGAGAGTTTAATATCAATAAAAATAAATACTTTCACTTTTGAGCTTTAGGCAAAATTAATGAACTCCAGTTAGGAGAAAATGTAAAAGGTCCCATAAGTTAACCAGGTGAAGCATCATGTCCAAACAGAATTAAAACATTTTGGTCTTTTAGATTTTTAATCTGAAATTGGGTAGGAGCTGTACATAAGCCCTGGTATCTATACTTCCCTTTTTGAGTTTTTTTTTTTTTTTTTTAAATTTTTGAGACAGAGTCTATTTGCCCTGGCTGTTCTGGAACTTGTGTAGACTACGTTTGTCTCAAACCTACAGAGAACCACCTGCCTCTGCTTTCCAAGTGCTGGCATCAAACACTTTGCCTCCAGGTGCAGCTTACTAAGTATTCTTACATTTAGTCTCTCTCAGAAACCTTTATTTTTCTTAAGAGGCATGGGGGGGTTGAAACTCTCGTCAGCCCCAAATAGCTAATTCTAGAACTGGCCAGTCACTGGTGACATCTTTGATCTCAAAAGTAGGCAGCCAGTTGTTTTCCTGGTACTCAAGAGAATTGTGTTTGAGGTTGGATGTCAAGGGAAAAAAATCAAAGAGGAGCAGATTGTATCCATGTATCGAAGTGGAGACAATCAGCCCCTAGGAAGTGTCATAATGAGTGATCAGTTTTTGCAATGCATCCAAAGAGTAGATGATCCCACTAAACAGCAGCCTTGTCAAATGTTACCATACTATGGTTTATATATGAAAAGCTGCCTTTTTTACTTACATTCACAGGTTACTATGGATTAATTAGTCCATCTGCCACAACAAATGAATTCACACATCTTTTGCATTGACTCCCGAAAAGTGAAGGTTTTTTTTTTTTTTATCCACTTAAGATTGTGGCACCAATATAATGAAAAACTAATTACTTTTAAAAACATGACATTTATTTTTCATACATCTAAAAACTTCTGTATGCTTATTATAAGTCATCACTCAGATACATAATCTTAGAACTATTTGTCAATGTAGAACTGACTGGGGGAGGAACTTTGTGCAATCAGATATCAGCACCCCATCACATGTGTTCATTGGGTCATCAGAATATACACTTGATTCAGTGAAGAATATTCACTGGCATCCAGCCCCCAATTTGGTCTTCATGAGCATATCACCACACCACTATTTAGTCTGTATGAGCATAGCCCCATGCCTACCGATGAAGAGCCCTCCACCATTATTTAATCTGCATGAGCATAGCCTACTCCAACTGCCTAGTCTGCCTGAGGATAGCCCCATTCCACTATTTAGTGGGCATGAAGATAGCCCCATGCCTCCTTTTGTCCTGGAACTTTATGCTTGGCATCTCCACTCTTCTTCTTTGCCTTGGACTATCTGGTACCCTATTTTTTCATAATGTGTCTCCTTTCCCACTTACCTTGAGTCAAGTGGCTTACATACCTTTTTAGGTCATAGTCCTCGCCCTCTGAAAATGGCCAGCCTGTTATCCAATGCCAACTAAGCCGATATTTGCAGTTGTACTGTAATTGAACTGAAATTACCTCATTGAAATAGAACCGTAGCATGCTTGAGATATCCTTATCAAACTTCCAGTTATTAGAGTGACAGATGCAATTGTACAATTCACTTTACAGCAAATTTGATTTTTCACTCATTCTGTCTCAAAAATCCCTTCACAGAAGTCCTCTTTCCTACAGCATGCTTGAATCAAACTGTAACCCCTTAGGAAACCCTTTTGCATGAAGGCTTCCAGCTCTGACCTGTGACTTAGCATATTTTAAAATCACATCTTTCTGTAAGTTTTTCTTCCAGTCTTCCCTGTCCCCTTTTTGTCTTCCTCAAAATCAACTTTCCTATTTCCAACAATGAAAGATTACCATGTTTACACTGAGCATCAGGGTTAGCTTTATACTCAGGTAGGTACCTTCTCTAGAGGGCTTCTCTACTTCCTGTCCTAAATTCAAAACAAATAAGCATTGTGCATTGTCCATACAAAATCATATTTAAGATTGAACCATAGAAGGATCTGGAAGGAAATGAGAAAGAAGGCACAACAGTCAATTATCAAAATCATAAGGGTGGGATCCATGGAACACCAAAACCCCTGATGGTTTGAAAACTCACTACTTGAAAAACTGGTCTTATACCTTATTATTTATTGATTTGCTGCACAATTTTCTCACAGAATTAATGTTAGATATTATTCCTCCCAGCCATACCTGTAGATAACTGAGCAAAGCCACTGCCAGAAAACAAAAACCTAATTAATCTATTCTTTCTTCTGTTGTGAAAGCTGTAATTTATAAAATGGTGACCTTTTGGAAGGCTAACAATATGTTGATGAACTTCAAGTGAAATGAAAAAACTGTCTTTAGTATTAGTAGTCCTCACATTTTCTAGGCGCTCACATGGGGCATCAGAGCCTTTAAAGGTCAGAGACCTCCTTACTTTGAGAGATATTAAATGGCTTATGAAAATAGAGGCCAGCCATATGGTAAGTGATAGAAAAGGGCACCACCCAATAGGCAAGTAAGATAGTTGAGATTACATTGACTGTCCTTTTTAAAGATTGTATTTGACTGTCCTTAGAGCAAAGAATTAAATTTGCATATAAATGCCATGATTGTGAACAAATAAGGGCACAGGTCATAGAATCAACAGCAAATGATCTTACTGTACAAATGTTAATATTATTGGCATACATTGAATGTTGCCATGAGAACTAGTGGGTATTTTTGCCTCCTAAAATACTTTTCGGTAAATTTTGCATTTCTGCAGATTTTATTATACAGACTAAAATTGTCAAAATTAATCTTAGCCCATAGTACACAAGGAATGATTATGGAAAGAAGCTCATTTTTAATATAATATTTATTTTTTTAGAGAGTTCTATACATGGGTGAGGTGTATTTTTATCATATCTACTCCTCCCCCTTGCCACTATCCAACTTTCCTGGAATCCCCATAACATATCCCCTTTGCTACTTTATGCCTTCTTTTTTTGTTTTTAACTCACTGAGTCCATATGCTGCCCATATACATACACGTGAGGAGTCACAGATGAGCATTAGAAGCCTATCAGTGACCATATCCACAAAGAAAACTGACTTACCCTTCCCAACAGCCAAGAAGTGCCAATAGCTTCTCAGCCAGGGGTGGACCTGCTGAGCCCCTCCTCTATCCGTGCTGGAATTTTGATTGGCTGGATCTTGCAAAGCTACTATGCCGGTGACCACAGCTACTTGAGTTGGTGAATGCAATGGCCATGTAATATCCAGAAGACAGCATTTTACATGGCTCCTTCCCTCTCCTAGCTCTTACATTCTTTATGTCCCTTCTTCTGGGATGTGTCATGAGCCTTGGGATGGGGGTAGCATTTATGGCTAAGCACTCGTAGGTACTTATTCTCAGTTATGTCTCTCTGTAATAAGTAGTGCTCACTATAAAAAGAAGCTCCTCTAACCAAGATCGAGAACAGCCCGGGTCTATGGGTCCAAACATAAATATTTAGATGGCAGTTTGACAGTCATGGCCATTCAGCACCACAATAATCTGTTTCTTTCCAGGGCCTATGACTTCCCCATCCACTGACTTTTGATCAGGTTTACAGTTTCACAGTTTCACACATAAATTCTCTTCTATGGAGCAGGCTTCAAACTCAGTCAGAAGGTATTTGATGACTTTCATACTATTTATGACACTGTTGTACCATTAGGCACAATTTTACTGGAAGGTCAGTATTCTGTCATGCAGGGTCTACCCAGGGGAAGATCACTGACATTTGTTCTTCCCCAGCAGTCGGCATAGCACCTCCTCACGCTATGGAAGCTAACCAGCAGAGGGGAAGTTTCCTGGTCATTTCCAGCTCAGTTTTACTATATCCCGCCACCCAAGTACGTGGTACCATTTTGTCCTTTTTCACATCTTTGGTTAGTATTACTCTAAGGCATTTTGTTTGTTTTCTCTTGGTGAGTGGAATTGTTTCCTTGATTTCTTTCCCAATATATTTGTCATTGTATATTGTGAGATTTGCATATTTGTTTTATATGCTACAATTTTGATTAAAGTGATCCTCTGTTCTACAGAGTTTTCTGGCGTTGTTAGTCTCGTGTGTAGAATAACATCATTGGTAAACAGAAATACTTTGAACTCTTCCTTTCCTATTTGTTTCTCTTTTATATGCTTTTCCTGATTATTGCTATAGCTAAGACTTCTATGGCTATATTGAATATGAGTGTAGATATTGGACAATCTTGTCTTCTCCCTGATTTCAGTGGGAGGAAAGCTTTGGGTTTTACCTCATTTAATACAATGTTGGCTACAATACTGTCATATATAACCTTTACTATATTGAGATATGTTCCTTCTATGCCAAGTTTCTTCAGGACTTTATGAGAGATTAGATTTTGTCAAAAGCTTTTTATGTGTCTATCAAGATAACCATGTGATTTCTATCCTTGAGGCCATTTATGTAATTTATAGCACTTGTTGAATTATATATTTTGAACCACACCTTCACATATGGAGTAAAGCTGATTTGATCATGGTGAATAATCTTTTTGGTGTGTTTTTAAATTAAATCAGCAAGGATTTTTTAGATATTTAGCATTTAAAAAGGGCTTTTTATTTTATATATATATATATGTTTTTGTCTGTATTTCCATGTACCACATGAATGTCATGTCCCTGGAGGCCAAAAGAATATATTGCATCCTCTGGAACTGGAGTTACAGTTGCTTATGATCTGCTATGTGGGTGCTAGGAGCTGAAGCAGGGTCCTCTGTGGGAACTTGGAGGTAGGGGCTGATGCACAGTCTATAGAGGAATGCCGCCAACTGGCTTGCTCCTCATGCCTTGCTGAGTCTGCTTTCCTATATACACTGAGACCACCTACCCGGGGGTGGCACCACCCAAAATGGGGTGAACCCTCACATATTACTCACTAATTAAGAAAATGCACACAGATTTGCCTACAGCCCAGTCTTATGGGTCCATTTATTTGAAAGTCTGTTCTTTCATGTGACTCTAGCTTGTGTGGTTGACAAAAACCCAGCATGTGCTTCAGCGTTTCTCTCTAGCTGATTTCAAGAATCGACTTTTGTTCTGTTTTAGGAATCATATAATGGTAAGAGATTATGTTTTGGTTTTTCTTGTTTCCTAAATATCTCCTATATGTGGGTTGGCACCTCTTTCCTTCTCTGGGAAATGTTCCCTGATGAGTCTTTTGGAAATATTTTCTATGCCTTTAAAACAAGCTTCCACTTCTATGCCTAATAAACTCAGGTTTGTTATTCTCAGAGTATGACTTGTATACTGGGATGCTCACTGGGGCCTTGTTATTGTTATAATATCTTCGTCCTTATTAGATTGCCCCAGTTCTTCTACCACATGTTCAAGCTCCCATATTCTGTTTTCTCATTAATGCTCATTAATGTAGTCTATCAATGCAATTTTGGAAAGTTTTTTTGTTTTTGTTTTTTTCTCACTGTGCTTTTTATCACCAGCATTTCAAACACATTTTTTCCCACTATTTCTTTTTGTTGAATTCCTCTTTCATATCATCCATAGACTGCCTTATTTCATTAAGCTCTTGTTAGTTTCTTTGAACACATTCATAATCATCAACTTCCCTGTGCTTTCGTCTAACTCACGCTAATAACTCTTTTATAGGAGTTATACAGTATAAGTTTTTTGGGGGATGGGGGGAGCTACACATATTTTTATTTTGTTCCTTGGTTTATTTTTTTATAAACTACATTTATTTTGGTTGAGGTATTTGCAATTGTCATATAATACTGGGACATAGTAAAGTTGAATATGTTATTCAGAAAATAATTTCTCAGTTCAGGAGCCCAGGGTGTCTGGTGCAAGCTCTGGGTTATTCCCTGAATATGATATTAACTGGGAGAGCAATCCCAGGTGACATCACTACTCTTCAAATATCATACTAGCCAGTTAATAACAGTGGCCATTTTGACTTCAGTAACTCTCGGAAGATAAATAACCAGGGATAATATGGAGTATATTCGGATTTTAGTTAGTAAGATTAGGAGTATGAGGAAAGTAGGGTGGGTAAGGATAAAGATTAAGTCGGGTCAACTTTGTGAAGTAGCAAGGAGGGAAAAGTTGGAATACTGTTGAGGAAAGTCACCAATGGGAAGAGAAGGGGAGGATGTAAGGATGAGAAAGCAACAGAAAAAAAAAGACATAGGAATGGGGGGTGGTGGTTGAGATAGATTGAAAAGTATACTGAAGAATGCCTTCTAGTGAACTGGATGGAGAATCACAATGGTCACAAAACCCCAAGGAATATACAAACAAGAGCAAAATCATCATGACACAGAGGCTGGAGCCCCTGGCCTCTTCTAGTTCTGTAGATCTGGTGTATATGAGGAACAGAACTTCTTTTTCCCATCGTACTGCTCTCTCCAGGGCAGCTTTCTAGGCAGGCTGGTGTGATACCAATTGGAAAGGGTTTCCAGAGGAGCTCTGGTTCTCAGCCTTCCTGCCTGTTTCTCTGAAGAGATCTCCACTAGCTTCAGTCAGACATGTATAGACATTGTCTCTCTACAGAGCAAGAGCTTAGCATGTTTTAAGTTGTTGTTCTCTTTCACAAGTTTCAGCGGTGAGGTTCCTAGTCTGGCACACCTTATCTGGCATACTCCACAGTCTCCAGAAACTCAATTTTTAAAGTCATTTTTGCTTTGAAGGTCACTAAAACAAATATGAATACTGAACATAAAAATTAGGTTAACACATAGGCAAGACATCCAGCCACCTCAGGGAAAAACTAGATTAATGGCATTTTCTGTCTCCTGCTTGCTGACAGACACACTTTATGCACCAGTAGAGTTTAATGTGTGATTGAGGCAAGCCTGACCACACATTTCCACATTTCTCCTTTCTTTAGACATTGCTTGAAGCTCTTTCCAAGGGATGTGATACTTTACCCTGTCACTGTCAGATAGAGGTGGTTTTTTTTTTTTTTTTTTTTTTTTTTTTTTTTTTTTTTTTTTTTTTTTTTTATGCAAGACTGTCATAAAGGTAACATAGCAACAAAATTCCAGGAGAGGGTAAATGGGTAGGGACACACTGGGAGTTCTTTCAGGGGGAAATGGTGTGGAACACAGCAGGAAAGAGTTCACTAAATTTAAGGGGAAAAGATGGAGATGTGTGGGCAACTGTCATTTCTGTTCAGACCTTTAAGCTGCTCATTGCTGCTTGTTCTTCCTCATAATCTGAAACTCATAAATACATGGAGGATGACAATGCTCATTATGGGATTGTACTTGTACATTCTGGCCTCTGTTTATGATTCTCTGACTATCTATCCTCGGGGAGATAATGGCAGCCCTGGCCCTGGGGCACAGTCATCCAAAACAAACTCAAGGAATGAATTACTGTGTGCTTGGGGGGTCCTGTGTCCACATATCCTATCTGCCCAAGTCAAACACTCCAAGGTGGTATCAATGTAATTTTAGGATCCTTTTCCAAGTTCAGTACACAGAGACAAGAATCAGAATGTGAACGTGCAGGTTGGTGAATGTGTGTGTGTTGCTAAGTGCCAATCAGTTCTCAATCTGAGTCTCCCTAGTGATCCAACAATGGAACTGGGACGTATTTTTCCAATGTGGAAACTTAATTGCTCATTTTTTTGAGGGCACATTAACTCTTTCAGGGTCCATTGAGCAAATTAGCTATCCTAGGTCATTAAACTTGTCTCTCTATGATATGATGCTTTCACCTGGAATCGTACCATTTCCCCATTGGCCCACACTTGTTCTGAGCAGACGCAATTTCTTTGTCTACTCGAAGAGAGAGAATGTGCTCATCTGAATGTCAGCAATTGTTCCACAGCCAACACGACTTCCTTTCCTTGTGAGACACTCCGGGCTCTTTAAGAGAGCTTTTGTCAGCTCATGGTCAGGCAGTTATCATTGCTTCACCAACAAACCAATGGCTCAGATAAATGTCTAGGAATGACCTCATTTAGGATGTTTTGGACAGTATTTTGCAACTAAATACCTCTTCATATTGGCAAAAGCCAAGATTAATTAATTTCACATAATTCTGCAGTATAGAGATATTTATTAAAAAGAACCTCTACTGACAGGGTCTGTCATCAGGACCTATTTGAGGGCAATAGTTTGGAACCATTTAAGAGCAGTCTGGTAAAGAATTAGGAAACTATGAAGAAAGTTTAGGTTATACAAACACTGTCACTGGCCCTTAGAAGACAGGCAAGGAAGAGTCCCACAAAATGCAAATGGTCTGTTACTGGTGGCAGATAATAAGAGAGAAGAGATGACAATTTCACCTATCTTTCATGTCTGAAGCTACCTTGAAGAGTTAGGTGCTGGAATGGGTGAGGATCCTGAAGGGGTGTGCAGTCCTCTCTCAAAGGAATTTAGAATAGTGCTCATTTCGGGCATGTCTGAGTCATCTGGGATCATATCAAAATGTTAATTCTGACTCAGCAGGTCTGGGATAGATTCAGGGGCTCTGCATGTTCCCAATCTTTTCTGTGATGTTGATGCTACTGGTTGATGGGTCATGCTGAATTGTTATGGTTTAATACGATGCATGCATTCAATAACATGGTCTTTAATAAACAAGAATATAAAGAAATTGGGCAATATCCTGAAAAAGTAAATTTCAAATGGATTTTCAGTTAAGTAAACAAAAGATTGATAATTTTTTTAAGTGTTGTATGCATACATAAGCAAAGTTTCTGTCTAGATGAAGAATTTCACCAACATTTTCTGATGTAGTGTTAAACCATTAAAACTTTAATAAAACACCATCAAAATTATTAATAATCAACTCCAGGTACTTCATAAAGAATGTAAAAGTAATTTTTTATTCCCAATTTGTTGATTCCTTATATTGACAGATAGTTCAAAAAATGTCAATATCTGATTCAATATTACTTCAAACAATTCATATGCATGCCGGTCAGTCTGTGCTAGAGGCTCTGTGTTCTTTACTCTGAGACGTGTACTGTCCTTGTGTCTTCACAGGTCAATGGCAAGGATCTGTCAAAGGCCACCCATGAGGAGGCAGTGGAAGCATTTCGAACCGCCAAGGAGCCCATCGTGGTGCAGGTGTTAAGGCGGACTCCCCTCAGCCGACCTACATTCGGCATGGTCCCGGAAGTACAGCTCATGAATGCCAGCACACAGACAGACATCACGTTTGAACACATCATGGCCCTGGCCAAGCTCCGCCCCCTCACCCCTCCAGTGCCAGACACCTGTCCATTTCTGCTTTCAGACAGGTATCTAGCTCTCTCTCTCTCTCTCTCTCCTTTCTCCTAAAGCCCTGTTTATTAGCCATTTACCACATATGGCAGGCATTAGAAAGAACCAGACACCCCAGAAGTTGACAGTTCCAGGGACAGGTTCCCAGCTCTGTTCAGAAATATCTCCCCGCTGGCTGTGTGTGCTCTCCACGAGTTCTCAAGCTGTCCCTGCTGCTACCCTCCCTGGCCACACAGTTAGCTGTGCTCTGAAATCAGACTTTCCAAGGCACAGTGAAAAGCTCGGCTCTGCTTCGCTAGCCTTCCTCTCCCTACCCTTCAAGGCTCAGAGTGCTAGTCAGGGAAATAACTTTTCTCACCAAAGCTGCCAAAAAGCCTCATTAAGACTCGGGTGACAGTGACATGCTGGCACCATGGTCTCCTCTGTGAATCACCCCTCTCTCCCTTGCTATTCCTTACACAAGAATCTAGGAAATTGATTTAATTCAACTACAGTTCTGCAAAGGAACCAATTACCAGATATACTGAGATGCAAACAAAGGGTCCCGGCTTTCAAGGCGTAAACACAACACTCTGAAATACGCAGCAATTAAAGGAATTTTCTTCCCCAATTTTTACCGAGTTGAAAGGTGGGGTATTTTATTTAAACAATGTCACCTGTCTGTTTTGTTCTCTGTGTTTAGTAATTTTCACACATTTTTCCAGAGTCTGCTTCCTGAGGGCAATGGTCCCTTCAGGCTGCATTTTGACTGCTCTCTATTCCAGCTCCTAGTTTGTAAAACACCCATGTTATTGTGCCCAGTCCCAGCCTATTAGTTCCTTCCTTAGTCTGTTCCAGTGAGTCACAGGTACACAATGGGCTCACCCTGGATCTCTAAGGAACACTAATAGAGCCCCAGTCTTGCCTTGAGCCAATTGATTAAGAAATTTTAGAGTGGACTCAAGCAACAACCATTTTTCTTTAGGAATTTTTTATTCATTTTAGATACTAACCACAGATCCCCAACTCTTCCCTCCTCTTACTCCTCCACCTCCCCTACCTACAACCTACCTTCCCTTTTCTCTTCCAAAAAGGTAAGACCTCCCATGGGGAGTCAGCAGAGCCTGGTTCATTCAGTTGAGGCAGGTCCAAGCCGCTCCCCCTGCATCGAGGCTGTGCAAGGTGTCCCACCATAGTGAATGGGCTTCAAAAAGCCAGCTGACACACCAGGGATGGATCCCGATCTCACTGCCAGGGGCCCCCCTACAGCAGATCAACTACACAACTGTCTCACTTACACAGAAGATCTAATCCAGTCCCATGGAAGCAACAACCATTTTTTCCAACATTCCTCAAGGCAATGCTACTGTACCAGCAAGTTTCTGAAACTACCTTTTGAGACTCCAGCTTGCAAGAGGGCATAGGCTGTGTGTGTAGGTGTCTGTGTTCATTCTCCCACTACGTAATCAATAACTCTTGTATCAGGCATAGTACTAGGTACAAAAATAATGAAGTTATGAACAGATATAAAGCCAGTAGCCCCTAGTACTTATGTTCTGCAGTGGGAATGAACAATAATTAGTAAACAAACAAGTAAAATTCATGAATACATCCTGACACACAGTAGCCTTGCAGAAAATGCTTTCTTGAATGAATAGCAACTTAGCTTTTGTTATCTAACTTTAACACGTTTCAGGTAATATTCCAAGCATTTTACATTACTACCTCACTGATCCTCACAGCAGCCTTAGGACAGAGTGCCTATATTTTTAACGTCCTGATGTTGCAGATAAGGACACATACAGGAAGGTCCTTGGCCAAGATAACATAGCAAGGAAGTTCCAGCCGCCAGCTTCTAATCTGGGTGAAGACTGGCATTCCTTAACTTGTGCAGAGAGATGCTTCCCCTAAAATCCCACAGCTCTCAGCTTTGCTACAGCATCCCTGTCCTCACCACATGACCCCACAGTGTCCATATTTTCCTTTTAATTATTTCCTTATACTAAAATTGCCACTCTGCTGCTTTCCTCATTTAATAGGGCAAAAATTAGATTTTGTGCATGAGCATGTTTCCAGCACTTGGCACAGAGCCTGGCATCTGGTAGGCACTCAGGAAATGTTTGTGAAATGACTAAGGTCTTTCTTATGGCAGTGTTCCCTCCTTCCAAGCTGAAGGGCAAAGGGAACGCATCTGTGCCCCAGACGGGAGTTATCACCTCCTTGTTTGCCGAGAAAGGGGGATGTATCTGCCTGGTAGACAAGCAGCCAGGATGCTGCCTTGTACTGCCTCCTTTGCTAGTTGGTCTCATATTGCTTAGCTTTAGCAGCCCAGCAGTGGTAAAAAAGATGCAGGGGAGAACTTATTCTGACCTTGCAAGAGGACATGGGCATAGGCCTCCCCGTTTATACAAACGAGAGCTAGTTTATGCTAATCGAATTTACTGGACAGTGTCCACAGTGGCAGAGAGCTGTCACCAGGAATGTTTTTACTGTTTGTTCATATGCCCTTTATCAAATGGTTAGGCCATGAGAGAGAATGGTGGGGTGGGGTCTTGAGAAACAGACAGCAAAGTGGGTATATTTTATAGTCTGAAAAATATGTCCTTTAGAAAATGCCAGTGAACCAATTTGAAAATGCCAGTTTGGATCTGGAGTTTTGCCCCAGAGTAGGTTGCAATTCTAAATGCAATACACCTAGGTAGGTGTTGTCACACTCAGTGAAATGGAAGCAAGTCAGAGAGTCCATGAAGCACTAGGGACCATGGGAAAATTCACATTGGTGTCATTGCAAAATAGAAGTAGAAACCAGCACCTTCCCCTTAACTTTCAGAAATAGGGCATTGATGGACTTTACCAATGGGGAGAGAGAAAAGCCAGTGTTTCTATTGAAGGCAGGATCACTTTAAGCACAGACAGATCTTCTCACCACAGCTGGAAAGATTGAGATGCAGTTCTAAACATTTTAGCCATGAAAGCCATCCTTGTGACCCACTGCTGACTTGCTGCTGCATTGCCCACAGCTGCCATTCTCTCCATCCGATGGAGCACGGATTTTATGAAGACAATGAGTATGTTTCCAGCTTGCCCGCTGATGCAGACAGAGCAGAAGACTTCGAATATGAGGCAAGACCATTTCCTTTCATGTTTCTTCATGAAGCATGGTTGAGGGGGTTTGCATAACAAAGAAGTTCATTTAGTCTCAGAAATGGCATGTCTGCTGCATGCCTAGAATATGAGCTTTCAAATAGTTTGGCATTAGTTACTTATATATAATATTTTAAGTGTCTTGCAAAAATATTTGCACAGTGGTGTCAGCTTGAAAACAATTTGCTTACTACTTTATTGTTTCTTTTGTGTGTGTGTGTGTGTGTGTATGTATGTATATGTATGTATGTGTGTATGTGTGTACTTTTATGGCAGCTACGTTCACCCTTTTTAACATACACGAATTCCCGAAGTTTGGAAAGGAAATTGTTATTTTCCTCGTGTAGTCTGGTATTAATTGGTTAAGTATATTTAATTTAGTTTAATTCTCTTTCGCAAACCTATTTTCTCTGTATCATGATTCAGGTGTGAATTGCAAAGAGCAGTTTCAGGCCTGTTTTAGAAACAGACGGACTGTACAGCACTGGTTAAACTGTTAAACAGTCTTCACACGGAGTACTAGGCAGCCCACGTGCAGCCCATAACACTTCACAAAGCCCATCCATCTAATGACTATTTAAAACATTCCACAAAAGCTAGAGGGTTTCTCCTGATACTTCTTTACTTCTGCAGTCTATGAATCTTGGCTTTGGCATACTTTGACATTTGGAAATGCAGTGGGTTGAGGGGGAGGAGACGCTGGCAAACAGACAAAGCTCCCACGATTATCTGCCCTTTAATGCCTCAGATGATGTCATACAAGTTCAGCGAAGTGTTCGTTCCGTTTTACAAGCAGGAAATCCTGAAAGCTCTTCCCTTAGGAGGATCTGAAATCAAATAAGGCCAACTCAGTGGAGCTCACCTAAAGCAAACAGACATTTATTTGAAATCTTCCCTCCGCAAAAGTCATCACTAGTGCTTATGGAAAGTCATTATTTCCTTGCACCTGGGGTTCAGGAAGATGGGCACTGACACCTAGTTTCTGACTTTTGTCATTGTTGTTTGTGCTGTTCCTTAAGTACGATTTCAGAAACTTGTTCACATATAGGTACGCACTAAGACATCCATCACATATCTAGTGGCAAAAAATATAAAAAGGTCAGCATTGAGTCACCTATTGAAATAATTTAGCATAAATTGTTTTTCAGTTAATGTATACTGGGTTTAGGAGTTGGAATTGCGTACATAACTTCAACTCTTTATTTAGTTTGTGTCTTACAGCTTTATTAAAATAAGACAATGTTTTAGGTAGGCCTGGAAGGAAACTAAGCATGTTAACAGCAAAGAGTCTTTTAATTATTAATATGTCATTGAAATACCATAATACAGACAGATTTCTTTCCAATTCTGTAGGGCTTACTGAGCCTGAACCATGCCTTCATTTTGGTCAGCATCTATCTTTAGTACATGCTAACATCAAGACAATGACATTGTTAAATGTTCAGACAAGCTCTCCATAGTCTGCAATCTCAACTAATCACACCACCATTGTGGTTAATTTGCTGTCAACTGTGATTTTTGTTGTCAAAGGTACCTTTCTGAATGACTGAAATAAACAATGTTCTTATGCCTGGTGGTGGTGGTGCACACCGTTAATCCCGGCACTTGAGAGGCAGAGGCAGGAGGGTCTCTGAGTTCAAGGCCATCCTGGTCTACTAAGTGAGTTCCAGGACAGCCAGGGCTACACAGAGAAACCCTGTCTCAAAAAAAGGCAAAACAAAACAAAAACCCAACCTAACAAAGAATGTCCTTATGAATTTACATAAGGAAGTGAAACATTTGCTATGGCAGCCTTCATCTTTGAGAACACATACACATGAGAACATCATACATGGTTAAAGGTCAGAAGGAGACATAGGCAAATGCCTGGAGGATGTCACTCAATTTAACAGAAAACAATTGTTCTTCCAGAACTCTTCAATTTGCTATGGTAACATGCAGGAATAGCACACAGCAGCCCTTGTGGCACCCTTCAGGTTAGAGTATAAAATCTAGCCCATCCACTGCCATCAGCAGAGCCTGTTCTGAACACAGTGTGCAGTAGGGAGATGTAGAAATGGCAATCCTGTCTTCATCTTTTGCACAGTTACTGTTGGACCTGAAAGCTGACAGGTGGGGTGTTTCTGTGACCAGCTGAGATGAACTAAATTTCTCTAGGGTTTCATCATCACCCTATCCATCTGAGAGTGAGACAAATGTGAACACCAGGAATGAAGAGCCTTTGCCAAGTACAGGAGACAGATCCTGTGGTCAAGGAGAAGGCTCCAGCTCAGAATGAGAGTATTGTTCATCTTCTTTCTCAACAGGCATGCATATCATCCTGGCAGTCAAAGAAGCAGGAAGTCCTCTCACACATACACACTTACGTGTACTTTCACACACATTCATTTGAACCAAGGAACTCAGCACCGCTAAGTACAAGCTTGATGTACTGTTCTCCTGTGCAGCTTAATCTCTAGGGAAGAAATGTGGACAAGAAACACATGACCATGCATTCTAATGGAGGATGAGAGGGGTCGTGTAGAACAGTAAGATTAGGTCATTGAGGAGAGAGAATCATGGGATTGCTACAAGTTGTTCCTACATTATACCTAGTGGTCAGGGAATTCCTCTCTCATGAGATAGATACCCAGGGAAAAGGAGAGATGGAGCCACATGGAAGGAACTTTCCAGAAACAGGGAAATGCAAGTCAAAGGCCAAAGTGGACTTGTATTAGCGCTTTTATATCGCCATGATAAAATATCATGGCCAAGACAGCTTAGAGAAGACAGGGCTTATTTGAGCTTGTAAATACAGAGGGTTGATAGTCCATGACTGTGGAGTAAAGGCATGGCGGCTGGAGCAGAGGCTGAGACCTCACGTCCCAAACTGTAGGCTGGAAGCCGAGAGACAGAGAGTGGCAAAGTTTCTTAAACTCTCAAAGCCTGGCCCCCAATGACACACTTCGTCCAGCAAGGCCACATATCCTAAGCCTTCCCAAAGAGTGGCACCAACTGGAGACCAGGCATTTAAATGCCCAAACCAAGACTAGAGGGAACATTTCTGACTCAAATCACTACAAGGCTTACAGCAGGGAGCTTTAAAAAAAAGAAGAGGCCATTGATCCAGCTAAAGGCTACACTTACAGTGGGCAGAGGTGAGGCAGAGTGAGAAGGTGCTATCTGGAGTGGCCTCGTCCTGTGACTCTGAGATGGAGTTGCTGCAGCAGAGCAGGGCCTTGGTCTGACCCCTGAAAGAACACTCAGGCGGTGGAGCGGGCGTGGCATGGGAGGAGCAAAAGATTCAGCAGGGAAGGCGGTTGAGAGGGAGCAGTGGCTTGCATGTGCTCTGCAGTATTGGAGATGGAGCAGGGCACAGTCTGTAAGGATAACCCCCAAGCAGAACTGAGGCTGTGTCTATGTATCTCTGTACCCAGATCTTACCTCGGAGCAGTCTAACAATTCACAGTGTAGTATTAAAAAAAAAAAAAAAAAGAAAGACAGAATGAAATCTACATTCACACAGCTGCTGCCATCCCTTGAAATGATCATAATAGATTCACCCTTTAAAAGCAGCATTTGGGGTCTAAAGACTGCATTCTGTGCTTGCTCAAAGGCAGACCATGCAGTAAGGATTTAGTCATGTTTTTTACAGACCAACTTATGACTGACTCAGAACCAGAGCTGATTACGTATCTTGGAAGGACATATAGAGAGATTTCAGTACATGAATTATTGAGCCAATAGAACAGAACTTGTCTTACTATTTTATGAATGCATATATAGAATATTTTAAACATGCAGATCATTAACATTGATAGATTACCAGTTTCCCTTAGAACCAAGATGGACAGGGACTGTTTCTTTGGGGATGTTGTAGACCGTGTCAACATTATGGTGACTTTGGTGTGTTAGGGATCTCTATAAACTTTAATGACTCCTGCACCTCACCACGACCTACCACTGGTTTCCCCAAGAAAAATACTTGGCTAGGTTTTAAATCCCCCCACTGTACTTCAGAATATCTCAGAGGACCAATCTACATCAAAAGATTCACAGCTTGAAATTTGTTCTCTATTAAAAAAAATGATGGCACTTGTACTCTAATTAAAAAAGATATATGATTTTAATTTTATTTTTGAGGGGGAAAAAGAAAAAGTATCGAATTTAAACACTGTGCCTATCTTAAGAGTTAGGATGCTTCCTGACACAGGACCACAGAGGACTAGGCTTCTCTTCTTTATTTTCACTGTTCATTTTTCCCCCTTAGAGCCAGCCAAGGTTGAAATAAATCAGAAATAGCCCTTAGCAAGTCAGAAGCAGGTCTCAAATCTGACCTCCACCAGAAATAATTTAAAGGGAAAGCCTCAAAGAAATAGAGCATTCTCCATCTCACTCCTAATAAAGATGTGTTTGCCTCTGCAGGGAGGAAGCCGGGTTTTGTTGTTCTTTTGTTGTGTTTTGGTTTTGTAGGATTTACCCTTAAATCTTAAAAGTCAGGGCTGGTGGAAGAGTCAGAAATAACTAAAATTTTAATAATACAGCACATTACAATACAAGGAAAAATTTCAACGTTTTTGGATCCTTAGGCGTTCAGAAGTTAGCTATGCTAATTTAAACCACATATACTCCTCCTCTCCCCAAGATCAAGGAGAAGAAACATACAGGTGTCTGAATTAAGTACTCTCCCTGTGCTCGCTATAAAATGAAAGCAATAGGAATTCTGAAATTCACTTGGACTGAGATTAAAAGTGGAAAGGAGAAGCCAAATGTCTATGTATGTGTTAACTGACAAGGGCAACACTCTAGCCAGTGTCTAAAACTAACAACACGCATTTAGCATATTAGCTTCCCTTGGCAATATTTATACAAAGCAAAAGGAAACCTTTGTACTGGGTGTCATTTTGCAAAATGCCACTCTTGGCGCTGGGTACATGCAGAATATTTGGGAGAATTTAAGTTTATTGTATTTTTCTCACAGTTAAATAATGGTTATGAAGTATGCAGAACTTCCTTAAACACACACGCACACACACACAGGCACACGCACACACACCCCAGGATTACCATTTAACAGTCATGCTTCTGGACAGCTTCATGATTTGCATAGTTGCCTCAGAGAAAAATTGCCCTAGTTGTACTGTGTAGAGCACTCAGTATTTTTCTGGGTGAAAGCAGAACTTTGCCTCATAGTGGGGCCTTGGTAAATATTTGAAGATGGGATAAAGGAGGATATTGAAAGCCCATAGCTGTCTGTATGGACCAGCTTCTAAGGAGTTTAGACCCTTTCCCCTCCTCTGTCTGTATGAGGGAATTTAAAGGAAGCTGGGGCCACCATGCATTGACAAGAATGTTTTCTCCCTTTTCAGAAGGTGTTTGCTCCTTTAATCATTTGTTTTAACACTATTATCTGTTCTGATCCAGTAAGTATTTCTAAGGAGGGGACAAAAAAATGGTGTAAAATAAGAAATAGTTAAAATAAAAGATGTAGCTGTTATCTATATTAATTATCTTTATATGAAGTTATAAAACTCATACATGGTATAAATTTCAATTTTTTCCTTTGTGTGTGTGTGTAAATTGTTGACATTTATGGAATGTGTGTATTGTTCCATGTGCATGCAAGTGTGTTCACCTGCATGTAGAAGAAGTTGACCTTGAGATTCATTGGTTGCTTTCTAATTAATTATTTAAGGCAAGACTCTCAGTTGAAATCAAAGCTTGTAATACAGCTAGAGCTAGTGTGGCTCCAGGGATCCCCTGTGTCCACCTTCCATGTGCTGGAATTGTAGATGAGTAACCATGCCCATCTGACATGTATGTGGGTTCTGGGGATCCAAACTCTAGTCCCCACACTTGTACAACAAGCACTTTAAACACTGAGCCATCTCCCCAGCCTGAATTTGAGACATTTTTTTAACCTACCATTGTGGCTCCTTCCTTCCTAACTGCTGCATGAATGTGCTCATTCAACATGAGTGAGACAGCAAAATGAACAGTGGACTAGTGCCTATGCAGGAGCCTCATGATAACCAACAGTCTCTGGTAGTGAGGACACCTTATCCAAGAGCTTGAAAGCCAGTGTTGAAAGGAACCGGCTTGGATCTGAAGTATCATGGATCAAGAGGCCACAAGGAGGATTATCTATGTGTTGCAGTAGATTGAGAGCAGAGAAAAATAAGGTAGAAAACATGAAGAGTTCATTATTCAGAACTGTTAGCACACTGCAGGTGGTATGGGAGCAGCCTCTTTCTTTCTACCTGCCAGTCACCGTTCACAGCCATGAAATATCCAAAAGAATTTTAGGCCACTGCCCAAACAGACAACAAATCAATGTTTAGAAAAATCCCCTCAGTAAGAGTCAGGATATGGAAAATTTTTATTTGGACGCTGATCTAGATGAATGGTGAAAATATTTTTATTACTTGAACACTAAAGGTCATATGTTAGTGTGTCCATAGAGAATTGACTCATTTGGGGTACCTGTTAATAGTCTTCTATGCCCACCATCTTCTTTTTTTTTTTTTTTTTTTTTTTTTGGTTTTTCGAGACAGGGTTTCTCTGTGTAGCTTTGCGCCTTTCCTGGAACTCACTTGGTAGTCCAGGCTGGCCTCGAACTCACAGAGATCCGCCTGGCTCTGCCTCCCGAGTGCTGGGATTAAAGGCGTGCGCCACCACCGCCCGGCCGCCCACCATCTTCTTAATAATGCCAGCTTAAACCTTGAAGGCCAGTCCAGTGATTTGTCATGTATTAGGACTTGTACTTTCAGGCAGTGTGACACATTTCTCCTTCCTACAATGGCAGTTCCTTGCCCTAGACATTATTCTGTCTCTAGTGAGGCTCTGGCCTCACTTGGATAGCGAGTCGTTTGTGTCTGTAGTCATCAGCAAAGTTGTCAGACCAAATATAATTTATGTGTACTTCAGCTGGATTGTTGGTTGTTCACCACATTGACCAACTCCCCAAAATTTCCTTCAAATCTATCTGGTACTGAACATTCTGCAACCACTGTCACGATCCTGCCCCTCTAGGCATGAGGAACATAGACTTTTAGGCCAACAGTACTCAGGGGTAAGTGAGGGCTAGCCATACTTCATGCCTTTGCTTGTGGGGTTCTTCATCCCTAGATTTTCCTTCTGATAGTCTCTACCATTGATTCAAAATGAACCAAGCGTCTCCCCCCAGAAGCATTCCACAATATCCTCCTCACTTAGAAGGCATTCTCGCCCACCTGTGTTTCGGTGCCTCACTCTGTATTCAGTTTGTGCTTTTTATTTTCTTCTCTCAGTTCCATCCATATGCACTTTTTTTTGTCTGTTGTTTTGTGAGTCAAGGTCTTGGTCTAGCTAATGTTGGCCTCAGATCCCTAATCCTCCTACTTCAACCCTTTGGGTTCTACAATTACAAGCATGTATTCACATAGTTGTATTTTGTCTTGAGAGAAGTTCTGGTGATTTTATTTAACACTAATATATTTTATTTTTATGTTGTGTGTGTGTACCTGAGTGTAAGTATGTACACCATACATGTACAGGAGCCTTCAGAGATCAGAAGAGGTATCCAATGCCCTGAAACTGGAGTTACATGTGGCCATGGGCTACCATGTGGGTACTGAGAAGAACCCCTAGTTCTCCATAACAGGGCTTCTCCAGTTCCGGTCCCCAGTTTCTAGATCTTTACATCACCAGAAGAGTCTTTCAAACTATGAAGAGACACTGGAAGGAGAAAGATAACTGAGACTAGCAATTTGAAATACAATGTGGAAGTCTTTGCTTTCCCCATAACACTTCAGCTAAGCTAACAATCAAAGTAAACATAATTAAGCATATGCTTTTTGCCAGATAACTGAAGAATTTTGTCACCATCTTCACAAGAAAGATGGTTTCCTATGAAACGTTGAAGTAGTAGACTATGCTAAATAGATGTTCAAGTTCATACAGGTGAGAAAGGACAAGGGTCCAGTGCCGCTAGGACCTTATGTCCTGATTTCTCCTCAATAGTCCTGGGATATGGCTAATATTTCAGGGCAAGTATGAATATAGCATTTTTCACATTCACACATATCCTAGTTGATGAATATCTGGTAAGGTTGTTTTAATTTTCCTATCTGTCAAACTTTAATTAAGGCTGATGGTTTAGAATCACATGTAATACAATCTTAATATTAAATGCAGAAGTAAGTCAGAGCCTTTTAATTTTAACACCCATGTTTATTAAATTGAATTATTTTTCTAAATTGTAAGAGCCTATTAGGAACAAGAAAAAGTCTTCCTTCGAGCGTGATTATAAAATAAGGCCACAGGTTGAGAAGTCATCGAAGTTATTGTAATTCTTTGAGCTTTCTTGCAGAATGAAATGAGATTAGTATTGCTGTTGATTGGGTTATATTATTTTATAAAACAAACGTGAAGCAAATCTGCGTTTCACCTCACTGATTATAAGAGCACTCAGCCTTATTTGAAAAGCAAACAGCGAAAGCAAATTGAACCTTCCAAGTTAGTTATTCCACAAGGCAACCATGGACACGTGCACTGCACTAGGAATCTAGTTATAAAATGAAGACCCTGTACATTGCATGTATAAATGATATCTAAGTGCTGACATGCTCTTTGTGTTTGAAGACGCTCTCATACACATGCAGAGGGTTGCCTTGCATTTGTTAAATGCATCCATGAAAGGCTGTGTTTGAGGAGCATATTTGCCTATCACATTTTTTCCCCATTGAACTTCTTGTACACTCCACTTTCACAACAGTGAAAACTGCCTTCTCTAATGTGAAGCAGATGTGCCAGGATGTCAGTGTTCCTTTCAGACACCACAGGATCTGTAAAAGGGAAGTAACAAGCAGCATGGGCCTGGCTTAACTCCATTTCTTAGATGAACCTTGGGGCTAATGTCTTCAATTCCAATGTCCTACATGTGAGCTTCTTAGGGACACCCAGGGTTGGCTATGGACTCATTTGTCAGCACCTACTTCTCAGCAGCAAACTGTAGCTGCTATAAGCAATATGAGACAAATGCATGGTCAAATCCTTTCAGTTTTTATAGTATTTTAACATTACCAACAGATCAAGCTATACTTCTATATGTATAGAGGTAAACCTATACGGTCGGTATAGAGGATACCATATGGGGTTTTATAGGGCGAGCATGTCACTCACGTGAGTACACATTCTGTGTCCAGTACTGTATCATATCATCGGGGAAGAAACAGTATTTTCTCCATAATATTTCTGATTTTAGTTTTAGGATCAGGGCACATTTATGCATAACTCACATACATTTGCTAATTTCCAACAGTTGGTGTAGTCTGTAGAGATTACAAAACAATATTTATTTACATACAGCACTTGGGTTTTAACTAAAAAAAAATATAGAAAACAAATTTAGGTTTTTTTTTTTCCTACCATACTATATTATCTTTAAAAATGAGTATTTGGAACCCTCAAGGCAATGTGATTTGCCTGAGAATAAGTTTCTTACCTCATCCCTGGAGAGCATAAGCTTCTGATTAAGGTCCTGGTTTGTGTTTGGTTAGAAGTGTTCACTGTGTATTAAGTAATGACATACACACACACACACACACACACACACACACACACACACACACATATATATATATATATATATATATACATATATATAATGTAGTTTATACAAACAAAAGGTGTGTCATTAACCAAAGATTATACTAAATGCCTTGTATCCAGTAGAGGCCTCAAATGCAAACTGTTAGTATTATCATCTCATTTGTACCTCCTGAGACAGCCATAGCATCCTATGTGCATGCCCCTTTTCTGTGAATGACCTTATTGTTACTATGATCGTACTATTGTATTGGGTGTTTATCTTTGGCCTACTTTATGTATAAACCTTTGTCTATATTTCTGAATTGTCTCCATGGGAAAAAAAAGCTTTTCAGAACTAAAATTCACATATTAGTGTATTATTAGTTAACTCTTCGGGTAAATATATTTTGAAATGAATGTTTTCAAAATATTGTGTTGGGTTATCTTCTTACAAGTGGCATATGTATGAGAGTGGTCTTACTAAGAGTCAGTGGCTTTCTTTCCCTTTTATCTGCCTTTCGTGGTATAGTTCAAGAACCTGGAAGAAACTGTTTTTAATGTTTTCATCACAAGAAATAATATACCCAAGGAAATAAATTTACCCTTATTCGAGTATTATGCAATATATGTGTGTATTGAAACATTACATGGTACTCAAAATGTGTAAAATCTGTGTCAACTAAAACATTAGGATTAAAGTTTAATGATTCTTGAATTAAATATTAAGTTTATGAAACTAACACACTCCTATCAGTGTAGCCAGTGGGATTAACATTATAGATAACATTTTCATATACCTACTTCCATGTTAGATGTACATGGAAATATGAGCCCACAATGCACTGCTGATTAAAATCCTGTGATGAATAACAGTGGGCTCACCTTTTCAAAATATGAAGGTGTTTCAAATGAAACCAGGGGTTGCTGCCAGAATAAGGTTCTTTTGCTTCCCTAATCTGCTCGCCTACCTGTGTTACTCAGTGATTCCTTCAGCAGCACAGCTCTGTCACTGGTTACTCACCATCTACTGGTTTGCCTAGACTCCCTCTTGGGGTTTTCAAGATCTCAAGCCCTTAGCAGAAAACTTTCTAGGTAAAGTGACACCCACCAGAGAGTTGACTGTAGCTCTGATTTCTTCCTGCCTTTCCCTCCGTAGTCAGGAAGGCACCTCAGTTCTGCCTGGAGCATCTTTGCAGGCAGCCCACCTGCTTCCTGTCTTCCTGCTTTGTCTCCATTTTACACCATCGTGCCATGCTGCTGAGGACTCTCCTGCCACCCTTTGCTCCCAGCAGCACCACTCAGTGCTGTTTACTAGAGGAGTAATGAAGTCCGTGAGGTGGTAGGCCAGCCTCTGTATGCACAGCTTCAAGAACAAGTCTATGTATGGTTTCAATTCTACTTTTTGTTTTGTTTTCTAGACAGGGTTTCTCTGGGTAGCTTTGGAGCCTGTCCTGGAACTCACTTTGTAGAGCAGGCTGGCCTTGAACTCACAGAGATCTGCCTGCCTCTGCCTCCTGAGTACTGGGATTAAAGACGTGGGCCACCACTGCCCGGCTCAATTTTACTTTTTACAGTGGTGTGAAGTTTATAGTTCATCCTTTAGTAGACACATTGTGATTTTGGATAACCACAGATTTTAACTCATCATCAGTAGCATGTTATTTCCATCCCAAGGCCCCAAGAAGGTGTGTATTGCTTTAGCTGAGCTGCAGCCTTGTGGGTTCTCCCATGTTCCACTTTGAAAAAAATCCAAGCCTTTATTATGAAATGTAAGGTCCACGGCACACAGGGGCTCCTCCCATTCCCTTCTTGTGTGCACCTCCCACTAATCCAGCATAATTTAGGATGCAATGGACATGTATACACACTGCATGACATTCACCAAGCAAGCTCTTGACTTGGATCACTCTTACATTTGTTTCCCTTCAACTGGGATAGTCCTTGCCCCCTGTTCTGGTCTTAATTCTCTGTATCGAAATACCTCCCATGCAGTGGAGGAAGATAAAGAGTGAAATATTTTTGAACTCTTAGATACTTAACAAGCTGTAGTTGAAGTGGCCCTGGATCTTAACTTCTAGCTTCTCTACCCACCTCCACTTGCTGGACTGTGTGACTGTGCTTCAGTCACACTGTGAGTTCCCTTAAATCTCTGACCTTCTTCAGCATGCGGGGTCTTGTCCCATGCATCTTTTTTCCATGTGTGGAGTACATGCTAGAATGATTTGGATGAGTAAACCTTAAATACACTTGCAAGCAAACAAATCCAAGATATACATCTTTAGAGGGATTGTATGAGAGAAGAATCTATTTTCAATACAAAATATTATGATGAAAAAAATAAAGCTGCAACTCTTAAGATGTCCTCACTTTTTTTATCTAAAAGTCATTTGTTCTTCAAACTAATTGTGAAGGAAAATATGATCATATTTTTCTACTTGAAATTTGAAATTATTGTTGAGTGTTTCATTAAGCATCAAAAAAATATAACACAAACACACTTACAAACCCATGACTAACTCTGTCCGATAATAGGGTGGTAATGGAGCAAACAGCTTTTTCAGCTCACTTTAAACCCAGAAAAGAATGTCCGTGGCCATAATGAAGTGAACGGATGAAGCGCTGGGCAGTGCTATTTTGAAATGCAACGAGAAGTAGTCTATGATAGCACATCACTTTTGTGGAACTGAGATGTGGCAATTGTGTAGATTGTTCTGTCCTGAACGGCAAGCCTCATTACCGAAGACAACACACACTTCAGGCAGCGTGTTTATATTTGATGACAGTGGGATGTACTGCAGAAGCCACTGCTTGACACTTAACCCATGCTGTAAGCTGGAGTTCCACAGAAGAATCACTCGCTAGCCAAAGCTCAAGTTGCGCAGCCCTTCTGTGCCCCTGCCTACGGTTTACGTCATTGTTCCCAGCCCACCCCCACAGACATTCACTTTCCATAGCTCTATTTGTTTTTCAGAATCCATTGATTGTTCTTCTCCCTTTCCTGAGTGAAAAGACCAGATTTGTATATTTTTGTATATTTGTATATTTAGGTTATATCCTAACCTTTAACAGCTAACCCATCTCTCCAGTTCAGGAGATCAACACTTTTTAAAGACAAAATTTCTACCCCAATTGATAGTGAAAAAGATTTTAGGACAGAGCAACCAAGGAATTTACTATATAAAGCTTGCATCTTTAAAGTATTTCTTATTGAAAATAGATTTTTTTCATACAATATATTCTAATTATGACTCCCCCCCCTCCTCTCTACCCCTTTTCTTTTTTTCTCACAGTGGAAAAGAAACAGGCATCTAAAAAATAATAAGATTAAGAAAAACAAACACAGCCAGGTGGTGGTGGCGGCGGCGTACACCTTTAATCCCAGCACTCGGGAGGCAGAGCCAGGTGGATCTCTGTGAGTTTGAGGCCAGCCTGGGCTACAGAGCGAGATCCAGGACAGGCTCCAAAACTACACAGAGAAGCTCTATCTCTAAAAACCAAACCAAAAAAAAAAAAAAAAAAAACAACAACAACAAGAAAAAACAGAATAGGAGAAAACAAACAGAAAAAAAAAGCCCCCCAAAGCACATGAAATACATATAGACGCGCGCGCGCACACACACACACACACACACACACACACACACACACACGGTAATCCTATAAAAACAAAATCAGAAACTGTGATATATAAGCCAAAGACCTGAAGTGGGAGGAAGCCAAGACAAAGTATTATAAGACAAAAAAATACCATTGAGTTCATTTTGTGTTGGCTCTCTAACTGCTGAAAATGGGGCCTTCCCTGAAGTGCCATTTCTGTATACTCAATGAGACTGTGTTGGAGAAAACTGATTTTTTTTTTCTTTACTAGCAGTTTGCAATTGGAGATAGCTTCTGGGCTAGGGATGGGGTCGTGCGTCCACTTCCTTTCTCAGCACTGTGATCCCACTGGGTTGGCCCTGTGTGGCCCTGTGCACACTGCCACAGTCCCTGTGAGTTCATATGTGCACCAATCCTGTTGTGTCTAGAAGACATTGTTCCCTTGGTGACTTTTTTTCCATACTGGCTCTTATAATCTTTCTGCCTTCTTCTTCCAGAGTTCCCTGAGCTCGGAGGGGAGGGATTTGATCGACACACCCCATTTACAACTAATTGTTCCAAAGTCTCTGATTCTCTGCACATTGTCCTGTTGTGGGTCTTTGTAATTGTTTCCATCAACTGCAGGAAGAAGCTTATCTGGTGATGGCTGAGACACTGATTTTTGGGCATAGTAGAATGCTATTAGGACATCTCTTTTATTCCTATGTTTCTTTAACAAAACAGTGGTATTTGGCTTCCCCCTAGACCCATGGCCTATCTAGTCTCAGGTTCTTGGCTACCCAAACAGTGTCTGACGTGGGTTCCATCTCATGGAATAGGCTGAAATCCTACCATTTAGTGATTGGTTACTCCCTCAATGGTTGTGCCACTACTGCAGCACAATATCTTTTTTGTTTTGGTTTGTTTTGTTTTTGAGACAGCGTTTCTCTGTTTAGCCTTGGGATGTTCTGGAACTCACTCTGCAGAGCAGGCTGGCCTGCAACTCACAGAGATATTCCTGCTGGGATTAAAAGTATATACCGCCACTGCCTGACTACACCAGAATATCTTGCAAGAAGGTTGCCATTGTAGATTGAAGGTTTTCTAGCTAGGCTGGTGTTTATTGATCTCCCCTTGTAGCATACAGAGTGCCTTCCAGTACCATCAACACCAGCCAGTAAGGGTGAAGGTCCCAGTTAGGCACCAGCTTGACTTCTCCATGTTCAACTAGACATGGAAGGGTTATCTTCAACAACAGGCCTTATGATCAGTTTGTGGAGAGCAACCAATAGCCTGGACAGTAGCCTTGGTTGTTTGGGGGTTTTCATGGGGTCTCTTTGGCCAACTACTCAGTTAGATATAACTCATTTCCAGCACTGAAGGTTTCATTTGGTGGCAAGAAATGTCTAGTTGTTGCTTTGTCTCTTCTGTTACTTGGTGATTCCATTTAGATTTCTTTCATATATGTCTATATTTTAAGAAGCTTCTACTACAGTAGGTTTCCATATGAGCCTTCCAAAGGCCCTTGTTTTTGCTGTCTCCTCTTTTTACCCTTCCTCCCCTCCCCTTCTCAGCTTAATCCTCCCATTCCATTCCCCTCTATCTATCTATCTATAACTATTCTATTTCTCCTCCTTTGAGAGAGCCTTCCTTCCCACCAATCCCTTACTTTTTACATAACCTCTGTGGTTATAAGGATTGTAGCCTGCTTATCAAAGCATGTGTTTTTAAAGGAAAAAAAAAAAACTATAAGGTGAATGGAACTTGCCTTTCAGATGTAAAAGGCTTTTTGGTAACCAGGCTACAGAAATCGAGACGAGGAACTGAATAAAAATGTAAATATGGACTCATGCTTTAGGATAATAGCAAGTAAACTGAATTTGGACAGGAGAGAACTCAAGCAGACCTCTTGACAAGCTGAAAAATGAACAGTTAAACGTAAACAGATGTGTCTCTGAATTGCTTGACCGAGGTGTCTGAATCCCATGTAGCTCAAAATTGACCTCAATAGGATCAAGGGCAGATTCTGGGTGGGAACGTGTTTCTTTGTTAAACACTTTTTAAATATTAAACATAATAGAGCCACATCATTGGTGTTCCTTTATTCCAGTTCCACACTGGCATGTGACTGGGTGCATATTCTTTTAGGGTATAATTGTCAAGGGTATGTATTTTTCCCTTTTATAAAACAAACTAAAATGAATACATCCTCCAAACTGTGGTTTCTTCTTATCTACCTACTGAGAGAGGTCTGAAACACAAACAGACTTTGAAGGGATACTGTGCTTCCAAGTATTCGTGAGTCACCAGAGGAGCTACTGACAGCTGTTGAGCCTTTTCAAAGCCAGGAAGCTCATAATCATTAAAGGGTTTTTTTTTTCCCCCTTCCTTCCTTTGACTTGTCTGTGGATATCTGCCAAATAAACACAGTTGTGGATCCTTTTGGCAAAAGTTGTAACTGCGCCTTAAGAATAAAGGGCAATTTAACTGAAATTTTCAAAAGAAAGCCTGACTCCCTAAATAGAGAGGGCCCACTAAGTGTTTTTCGTTAGGAACAGATTAAGTCTCCTTCTTTCTAATGTGCAGAGAATATAATCAAATCTCATCCTCCAAAGAAAGCAAAATGTTTTTCAGGCTTCTGTCCCTCTCCTGCCAGCAACCCTGAGGACCAGATGTTTGCAGCATCCACTGCCATCTCTACATTGTTCAAATGAGATGCTTTGGGGTTTTTCTCATTCATTCATTCATTTATTTATTTATTTATTTATTTATTTATTTAGCCAGCCATCTAAGGCAATGAAACCTAGTATAGTATCAGTTCTCAGCCTGTGATACTTTGGGGATCAAATGACCCTTTCACAGGGGTCACTTAAGGCCATTGGAAAACACAGATATTTACAATTCATAATAGTAGCAAATTACAGTTCTGAAGTAACAACAAATATAATTTTATGATTGGAGGTAGGGGTCACCATAACATGAGGAACTATATTAAAGGGTCTCAGCATCAGAAAGGTTGAGAACCACTCCAGTACAGAATATGGAAACAGTCTCATAGACCTACAGTACCTCGTACAGATGGCAATACTGAGCAGACTTTCTGAAGGAAACAGGCATAAACATTAGAATGGCCTGGCCACTCCTTAGGTAGGCTGCGTTCTTTATGTTGGCCCAAAGCCAACAAAACCAAATGTTCTCTCAGGGATTTCTCTCCAGTGTGCTGATATTGTCTTAGAGTCAACTGCCCCTACTTTGTGTAGTAATCTTGACTCTATGAATAAAGTAGCAACATGATATAGACCTCCTTATAAAGTAATTCAATGTGACCAATAATCTGACTGGTAATAGATCAATCCTACAAAAGGGATTCTAGATTTTTTTTGGAAGGGATTCTAGATTTTTTAACACCTACATTACTTTGCTTACATTCCAACCATATGAAATAAATGCCTTTCATTAAGTCTCATTTATCATCCTTTATGAAGGGTCGAGTCATTGATTTTCACAAAATGCCTTTAGAAATGTACTCCCTCAAACTCAATATTGAATTATATCATTTTACCAAGAGAAAAGCTATATCTAGGTAGATTTACAATCAACCACAAGTAGGTTCAAATAATATTCTACAGCTTTGTGTTGTGAAACTCCTTCTGAGCCTCAAGTTTCTTATTTGTGGAAAGAAGATAATGATAATATTTATTTGTTAATAATATACAAGGCATGTATTATGGTGTCACACAACATATGGATAGACACATAAATGTGATAATTTAATAGCCCTGAATGGCCTCTAGACTTCACACTTGGTTGAAAGATGTCTCACCTGTGAAGGAGATGAAATTCTATTAAGGAAGCATATTGACAGGTGTGCTTGTGGACGGTTTGAAAACTGGACACATTTATATAGAACTATCCAGAAAACAGGAGGAAACACCTAGAATCAAGGATGGCCTAGATCTCTGAAGTTGGAGTACTGTTACCACTTAGTTGTTAATCACAGCCTGTGACTTGGCATGCTGCTCAGCAAGTATGTATCGTGCATCTAGTTCATACTGGAGACTA
This sequence comes from Peromyscus eremicus, assembly GCF_949786415.1. Classification (NCBI taxonomy): domain Eukaryota; kingdom Metazoa; phylum Chordata; class Mammalia; order Rodentia; family Cricetidae; genus Peromyscus; species Peromyscus eremicus. Next base: position 10,767,634 of record NC_081436.1, on the reverse strand, counting down.
AGAATGGGAAGGCCGTCAGCACTGCTCTTTGTATTCAAAAGGAGAAGAAAACAGTATTACTTAAGAAAGAAATTCTCAAATGAAGATAGATGTTAGGGAAAAGTATGTGAAAAATTCTTTAAAACCACTGCAGAGGGATCCCAGAAGACTGCTCTGGAAGCTGAGAAAAGAGCCACACCATGATCTCAGAGTGAGAATGACCAGAAGCAATAGATGTGCCTTCCTTCCAAGCACCAGTGCCTGTGAGCTGACTTTTAAGTCACTCTGTACCAGTGCGACTGACAAACAAGTTGTGCATACTCAATGTGGACAACTTGATCAGTTTAGAAAAACATGAGTATTGATGGAACCATTGCCATAATTATATCAACAGCATGTTCAGTAAGGTTTCAGGCTACTAAATCAACACACACATATCACTGGAACTTCTATACAACCAAGGATCTGAGAAGGAAAACAAGAAAACACTGTCATATACAACATCAAAAAGATTAAAGTATCAGCTAAACCTAACCAAGGTGAAAGACTTATACACTGAAAATAATAAAACATCAGTTAAAGGAAGAAAAATAGACACAGAAAATAGATACCACATTCATGAATTAAAAGAATGAGTATCACTTAGAAGTCCATATACCCAGGGCAACGTATATCAAAGTCTTAATAGCATTTTAAAAGGGTATTACTATTATTATTATTTATGAGTGTATGTCACATGTGTGCTGTTGTCCTTGGAGGCCAGAAGAGGGTACCATCTTCCCTGGATCTGAAGTCACAGGCAATTTTCAGCTGCCCAACATAAGTGCTGGAATCCAAATTCAGGCCCTCTGGAAGAGCAGCAATTGCTCTTAATCACTTGGCTACCTCTCCAGTTCCCCCGTGACATTCTCATACTACCTCTTCTGAGCTTTATTTCAACAGTATATGAGCGAAAATACAACTGTCCCCAGTTTGCATATAAGGGGACTGAGGCAAGAACTGTTGAAGAACATATGACAGCTGTCTAGGAAAGTCTGGAAATGGCTGTTACAGCAAAGTGATCTTGCCACAAGAGCCCTTGCTCATCTATACAAAGACAAGTTCTATGTGCTGAAGAAGCTGCTTTGTTCACTATTGGAACAAAGAAATTAGACTCCATTGGAGTATGATTTTCATAAGGCAGACTATGACTCAGGACCTTGCCGGTCACAAAACTGATGGATTTTATTCAAACTCCAATGAAGATATTAAAGGTATTTAAAGAGAGGCATGGTGTTAATCCAACTAGTGGTTTTTAAAATGTTTTTTAAGATTTGTTTTTATTATTTACAATTGTGTATATGTGTACACATATGTGTATGTTTGGAAGGGAGAGTGTACATATCAACACAGAGGCCCATGAATGTCAGAGTCCTTGGATCCCTTGGAGCTAGAATTACAGGCAGCTGTAAGTGACTTGATGTGGGTGCTGGGACCCAAACTGAGGTCACCTCAGTAAGGTGCTTTTGCCCACTGATCCACTTCTCAGGTCCCCTTACCTTCTGTTTTCAACATTACTTTGGGGTTGGAAAGATGGATTTGTGGTTAAGCATGCTTGTTGCTTTTGAAGAGGACCTGGATTCAATCCTCAGCACTCACATGGTGGTTCCCAACCATCTGTAACTCCAGTTCCAGGGGATTTGACTCCCATGGTGCACTTACATACATACAAGCAGAATACACATAAAATAAAAATTGAATAACTCTTTAAAAAATAATCCAAGTATTGCTTTGGCTTCTATTTGGATAATAGTTTGATAAGGATATAGAAAAAGGTAGCAGTAAATGGTTGTGTTAATCCAGATGAAAGCAACAGTTATTTGGTTGGTTGGTAGGGCAAAAATTTTAAACAGAGCAGACATGACTTCTGATAACCTAGTTGTAGGAATTGGTATACTGGAAATCAAAAGGATGACTTTCCATCTGTGAAGGGTTTCTTTTTTTTTTCATTTTTCTTTATTAAGAAATTTTCTCATTCCACATGCACTCCAAAGCCCCCCCCTCCCACCCCCACGCCCTCTTTCCCAAGCCACCCTGCAACCCCACATCCCCTAAATCGAGGTCTCCCATGGGGAGTCAGCAGAGCCCAGCACACTGAGCCTAGGCAGGTCCAAGCCCCTTCCCACTGCACCAAGGCTGTGCAAGGTGTCACACCACCCATCTGTGAAGGTTAATGTGACAATCCAGAAAACACTGGAAAGGGAGTCTCAGGAATTATTTAAATGAGATTGACCTGTGGGCAGGAGAATTTACTTTGATTACCCGAATTGAACTCAGACTTGCCCACTGTGGGTGGCACAGTTCTCTAAGCAGTGACTCCCATGTTGTATGAAAGTGGAGAGAATGAGCTAAACACTAATGTGTATGTATGTTCATTCATTCATTCATTCATTCATTCATTCATTCATTCATTTTGGCTGTGAATAGGATGCATTGTCTCGCCCTCCCCACCATGAGGGAGAATAACCTGGAGCTGAGAGCCCAATAACTCTTTCTGCACCATGCTGCCTTTGTTGGGGTGTTCTGCCACAGCTACTGAAATGAAAGTAAGATGCACATTAGCAGTCTGAGCTACTAGGTGGAGAATTCATCACCTGCTAAGGTTTGGACTATGAAGACGTGGGACAGTGTGGCAAAACAAAGGAGTTAAGGATTACTGCTACCTTTTGAGATACTTTGTAAACTTTCATGTACAGATACTAGACAGAGCATTGTTTGTATACAGTGCTCAGAGAGCAATCTGTTATAGATGAGCTAGCCTGGAAAAGATAGGATGGAATTTAAAAATGGAAATGATCAAAGTCAAACCTTCAAAAACGATTTATTTTCAACAAACTAGAGGTGTTCTTGAACCACCAACTTGAGAAAGTGTACATTTAGCTATTTTTAGAAACAGCTTTGAATGGGCTAAATTAATCCACTCAGCTATGTGCTTATGGGACCCTCTTGACGCTCAGGTTCCTCATCTGTACAAAAATAATGTTAATAATATATATTTCATAAGATTAATTGAGATAATATTTAAGAATGAAGTATAATAGCTAGAAGGTAGATAATTTATAAGTAAACATTACATATTATCCCTTATAAGTGAAAGAAAAGAGGGAAACAGATATAAATGTATCTATGGATGCATGTTAAATACATACAAAAGGAAGGGTAGGAGGGAAGAAAATGTACCAGTATTTCCTCATTAAACCATGGTTAAGCTCAATTCAGTTCAGATGGCAGAAAGTGTTTATAGAAAAGATAAAATGAATCTAAAGACAAGAAACTCCACTTTGTATGGATAATAGGAGCTGAAGCTCTTTAAACATGGGCTTTGAGCTGCACACAGAAAGTGTTGTAAGTCATAGAAGGCTAACTATATTCAAGCGGCTTTGAAGGTTAAAAAAAAAAAAGGACTTTGAATTAAGCCCATTTAGAGCTCTTATTTCTACCATCTCTGGTCTCCCTTTTCCCTGGACACCTTAAAAGAACAGTTTGATTCACTCTCGCTTTCCAAGTGTTTCATTCATTTCTCCAACTGGTGACAACTGATTGGAGGATGCACTGTGGTGACTGACCCCATCCAATTGCCTCCTGAGTCCTTATCCTCTCCACAGCATTTGGTTTCTGTGCCTTGGTCCCACTGCATCTTGCTACCCTAACACCATACTGCCTGCATTTTTTGTTTGTTTGTTTGTTTATTTGTTTGTTTTGAGACAGGGTTTCTCTGTGTAGCTTTGGAGCCTTTCCTGGATCTCACTCTGTAGACCAGGCTGGCCTCCAACTCACAGAGATCCACTGGCTCTACCTCCTGAATGCTGGGATTAAAGGCATGCACCACCACTGCTTGGCCTGCCTGCCCTTTTATCTGATTATAGAATAACTCTTCCTGGACTCAGTTTGGGGGCCACTAAACCATGTGTCTCAAGGCTGCAGAGAGCTGCCCTGAAGCTCTCAGTGTGGTGAGCTGGCAGCAACCAAGGCTGGAGGAAACCTCAGTATGCATGCCATCCCCATCCTCCTAGGGGCTGGAAGATCCTAGCTCTGCACCTGAATTATTGTTCCTGTAGAGTAAACTACTTCATTCTGTTTCCTTCTTGGCTGAGCTTCAAACTTTAACAAAGTCTGTTCTAAACTTTGTCATCCAGGAATTTCTCCATTTTCAATCCATGAAGGGTGGCCATTCTTATTTTGAAGCATGATTGATTGTGAATCTTCTTTTCCTGTAGATACTTTTCTCACATACTCAGGTTTTGGAGCTAGATGAGAGTCTGTATAACTCTCAAAACACAGATACCCTTCCCTTGGGGTTTAGTTTTCTCCCACTTTACATGTCCCTCTATTGGGCATATGTTCAGTCTGTGTCTGTTGAATGGCTATTTTGTATTTAAAAGTGAAGTAAAGTGTTCATTCTTTTCGTCATGTCTAGCCAGGACAGCTCCAGTAGTAGCAGCAGCAGTGGGAACTGAAGACAGAAGTGATGCTAGAGCATATGTATTAGGATTCTGCTGAGCTCCAGCTGCATGTGCAGTTTAGGAGCTAGACAAGGGTCTTGCATCATACATCATCAGTGTGCACTGATGACTGCGTGCACGTGCGGCACGGTCACGCAATCTGCACATGCATGGTGTAGCTCTGTAGGCCCACCTGTGTCTTAAAGAGCCATGACTCAGATCCCACCCTCTCTCTCTGTTTTGTTCTGTCTACCCCAGGCCTGATTCTTCTCCCCCCAACCCTTCTTCCTCCTAATAAAGCTCTGCTACTAGGTAGTCGTGGCCATGGTTTGTGTGACCTTTTTGCATAATAACTAGCGCCAGTAATCAGTGCTGCTTATCATTCATTTCAATATGCTTAAGAAGCAAAGCTGTTTGAATGTTGAGGATAACAAAGATCTGGACTTAATATGTGATGTTCTTATTAAATATAAATTGCTAAAGATTAAGAATAAAAGATTCTAATAGTAACTGTAACTTTCATTGTTTTTAAATTTTCATACCAACGCCATCACCATGAACTTGTGTGAGTCCTGCATTTTATAACTTTGTGCACAGGGTAGCTAGAAATTAAACTTACAGTCTGCTGTCTCATATTTATCACAGATTATGGGACTCCCCTACAATGGGATTAAATGTACGTCATGTACACTTTTCATTTCTTGTATTATATTAGACTCAGCTTTGGACAAAATTTTCAAAATAACACTTTCCTTTCCATTGGAGAAAAACCACAGTGACACAATTAAGTTAGAAAATAATCTTTTTTTTTTTTTTCAGTACAATGTTTCAGATTCTATCCTGAGCATAGGGAAGCTAAAAATAAGTGGGATGCTGCCATCCATTTAGGTGCTCACAGTGTAAATGTGAGTGCAGGAAGGCTACATAATTACCCTACTGTGAGACCTTCACAGTAGTAAGATAGAAAAGTGATGTGACGGACTCCAGGGAATGCCAACCCACCAGCAAGACCCACAGAGAATTTTGAACAATGTCTAAGGCACCAACAAGCACAGCAAGTTTGATGAGCAGCAGATGGGTCTATCTTTCCAGAGATTGTGTTGTAAGAACTGAGAAAGACTATGGAATGAGGCCAGCACCTGTACAAGGGCCAAATAAGGAAAAACCTTTTGTGTCATATGAGAAATTTGAATTTCATACTTCCATTTCTGGGAAGACAATTCCATGTCAGAAAAGTGAAGGAGGTGAAACTGGTATTCCAAAGAGAAGTCCCCCCTTTTGGTAGACACATGAAAGATAAAGCTGGAGGCACAAAAAACAAAGAAGACAGACATATGAGGGACCATTTTTATAATCAAGATGTGATAGACACAGAATTGAGATTAACAGAGTTGGGTAGATGATTATTAAAGATAAACAAAAATTATTTATGTGGACAACCAACTTTCCACCTACACGATAGTGACTATAAGCCATTTTTTTTTTTAATAGCCAACTGCTAACCAAAGTCACTCTGGCAAACTTGACATTCAGTATGACTTGTCTCCTTTGATAAATGTTCAAGGGAGTCAAGACATCACATGTCAAAACTGTCAAGTGGGACCACTGCAGGGATGTGGTCTTGTTTGTTACTATGCAGCTTCCAGCATTTGGCACCTGTTCACCTCTGGATGTGTCTCTGTTGTCCCAAGACTTCTCTGTTCCCACCGAAATAGGACCTAGCACCAAGTGAGCTATTCTTTGCAGGCTGGTCTGCTCGAGCGGGAGGCCGAAGAGGCAACATTCATTAGGTTATTTTCGCAACTGAAAGATTTCAACAGCTTTCCACAGGAAAGCAAGAACTTGGCCAATCCTCCAAATGTAGTTTGCAAAATAGGTACTAAATTCTGTGTAACAGAAAAGCTCTTGGGATTACAGGGAAATGTGCATCTAAAATCCCAAAATATTCATTACCTCATACATGGAAGGTGTCTTCTGGGGATAAGGAGACATTTTCCTTTTTTTTTTTTTTTTTTTTTGGTAATGAAAGGATTTAGTTCTGAACAATAGAGCGGCTGGGTATCTTTAAGTTCAATACACAAGAAAGCACTCAAACATCACCTTCTGCTTTTGTGAAGGGAAGAAACGAAAGTCTCAGAGGGCTACCTGTGCTGAGTGACTGTATTTTGCTCTTTATAGCATCCTTTTTCCTATGCTTACCAAGGAAGATGACACAGTGCTCGAAAACCTAGGAAGGACAGAGCTGGAATGTGAGTAGCGTAGCAGCAGGGGTCACATCTGCCTATTGTGTGCTCATTAACAAAACTTCCACTCACAGTAGAACATTCTTGAATGGTTCCTTTAATTGAGAATCTTGGAACAGTTAGACAAATTCTAATTACAGCGGGCATGCACCCATTGCTTTTCCCTGCTAAATCATCCTTCCCTGTGTACAGTCCCTGTAGGAAGCCATATTCTTGAAGATTAAATGGATTTTTTTTTCCTGGAAAGCAAACCGATTCTTTGAAGCTATACTTTTCAGCACACAGCAGTGAACTGGAAGGCTTGCTCTTTCGTAACTTTTCAGCAGTTGTTAGAACCCAGTCATGTTCCCAAGGCCTTAGCATTGATCTGCTGCCAACATCTGCCTTGTTTATGGATGAAACCAAAATTTTCACTGAGATTTAAAGTATCTCCTCCAATACAGCCTTCGCATCTTCCTGCGAAGATGACTCCAAGACCTAATAGACCCATCATTAGAAAACATTTTCTAGTACTCAAATTGACTTTTCCCATGTTGACTTTCATCCAGTTTTCCTCTATTGCCTATTACAAAAGTGATTTGCAGACACTCTGCCCTGGAGCCAGCAGAGCTCCGGAGAGACTTCCTGGGGTGCTAGATACCAGTGGCTGGCCAAGCTGAAAAAGTCTGTGCTTCCAGGCTGGTATACATTCAAGAGTGCGCGTGCGTGTGTGTGTGCGCGTGTGCGCGTGTGCGTGTGCGCGTGTGTGTGCGTGCGTGTGCGTGCGTGCGTGTGCGTGTGTGTGTGTGTGTGTGTGTGTGTGTGTGTGTATATATGAGCGTGCTCATGTATGCATTTGTGTGTTACAGAGGGAAGAGAGGCAGGAAAATGGTTTCTGAATTTCTGTGTGTATAATACAATGCTTTGTCTTATTAGCTGTGTTTTTTTGCCTGTTCTATAAACTTGTTTGCTTGCTTTTCCACACAAACATTCTTATCCTGGATACTGAATTCAATCTGCAGAGGCTTAGTAGAAATAGGAGATGAAGAGAGACCCCTTCTACCTTACAATGTGTCATGTGCCTTCTTTTGTTTTTAAAAATAGTGTACCTGGTTGTGTAGCTTGGTCTGCTGGTAGGGCTCCTAGCAGTGGGATCATGGCCTGTCCCTGGTGCTTAGCTGGCTTTTGAGGGGGTAGATGGGAGGGGAAACTATGGTTGGCATGTAAAATAAAAGAAAAAATTTAATAATAATAAAAAAATAGTGTCCCTGATATACAGATTAAGGCACACTTAAAGTTTGTTAATAAGGAGTTTTGTTGAGTTTATAGATCTTCGCAAAATATCGTTGACACCATGTATGCTACAATGAGCTAGCATTCATTATCCAATTTAAGTACACAAATACTAACTACCCAGTTTTGTTTTGTTTTGTATTTTTAGAAAATACCTGTCTTTAAAATAAAACAGAGACGTAAGATCACAGCATTTTCTGACTCTATCTCCTCCATTTGGGGGAGGATTTCCACGTCACCCTTCAAGTCCTTTCAGAATATTCTAGAACACCTCCTCTAGAATTTCTATGGAATTTCAGAATGCCTTGTAAAATCTAGCACTTCCCTCTTCACGCTCTCCTGCACCCTACATTCTGATGTCTGCTCTCCCTCGCTATACTGGTTTCTGAGGGGTGTACACACACACACACACACACACACACACACACACACACACACACACAGAGCTCAGATCACTGTATACAAGCATGTTCCACCAGTGACTGGTAGCCTCACTGTGCTACCAGTTCTCTACAGATCTAGACTAAGTCTTGGTGTTTTCACTTCTTCTCTATTATATTTTTCTTTTTGTTTTGAGAGAGGGTCTCTCTATGTAGTCCTGGATGTCCTGGAATTTGCTTTGTAGACTAGGCTGGCCTTGAACTCGTAGAGATCCTACTGCTGCCTCCTGAGTGCTAGGATTAAAAGTGTGTACTGCTATCCCTGGCTCTCTATTATATTATAAAAAACAGTGGCCTATGTCTCTGGTTAGAGGTCTAAAATAATTTGAGTAGGCAATCCTGTTCTGCATCAACTTTCCCTCAAACAAAGGCACAAAGAGTCTCTACAGCCGATACCCAATTCATGACAAGCGTTCCTATGAATGGAAGTATTGAGCATGCTCTCTCTAGGCCTACCCCTCACCTTTGCTGACAGAAGTAGCCACTGGATTTTGTGTTTACAGTCACCCTTCTGTGCCTTGTTGCTTTGCCATGCCTGTGGCTCTCAACAGTATGTTCTTCACCATTATGTACACATAAGCATGCTGAATGTGTTTATCTGTCACCTGTTTATTTACAACCTCAAAATTGTGAACCTGCTTCCAAGTTTATCCCCGTAATTGTATACAGCTGTCACCTGTATTCAGTACTGTGGGCAGTTTAAGTATGTACCAAGCTGGCATTGCAGAGACCTATGTATGTTCTCTTAGGAATTGACTGACACGTGTTAGGAGAGGTGGAGGAAACACATATGGTAAGATATACTAGGCAGCAGGTACCAAAGCAGTTCTAACTCACCAACATGGGGTTGATCCTGCATACTGCACATGAAGATACTTGTCATCTCCAGACTTAATTTTTCCCAGTGGGTTTGAAGGATCTGAAATCTCCATCCCCTTGGTAACAGATGATGCTGGATATTTTCCTATGTGCTGATTGGGTCTGTTCTGCTTTCTTATACCTTATAATCTCATACCAAGTCCTTTGCTCTTTTCTTCATTATTTTTTCATTTAAAGATTTTGGTTTTTTATCCTTTTTATAAGTATTGTACTTTTTATTAAAATATATTGGCTGTACAAAATAATGGATTTCATTAGGACATGTTCATATCATTATATATGTCTATACATATATAACAAATATTCATTATATACATACATATGAATATTTATATATATACATATATAATGAATATGAACATGACCTAATGAAACACATTACATATATAAACCCATTATCTATATATTGGTCATTTTCATTATGCAGTCAATACTTTATGATAAATATATTTCCTAATTTTATGAAATTATATTTCTTATGGTGTCTATGATAAGCAGAAGTTTTCAGTTTTTGTTTTGGTTTATGGTTTTCTGAGACAGGGTTTCTCTATGTAGTCCTGACTGTCCTGGAACTCACTATGTTGACGAAGCTGACCTGGAATTCAGTGAATTCTGCCTCTTTCTATGCCCCACATAGCACTATGATTAAAGTGTGTGCCACCATGCATAGCTGAGATTCTGAATGTAATAACATATATTAGGAAATTCATTACAGTTCATGAATCTATTTAGTTTAAGAAATCCTTGCTGCTCAAATAAAAGCTTTGGTTCCTATGTGTAGTCTAAGGTTTAAAAATAATCTTACCTTTTACTTTAGCCTTTCATTTACAAAGAGTTGACTCGTTATCACAGTGGGAGCATGGGAGTTAAACCGATTCAATTTTAGTGTTTGTCATATTCTTTCAGCCTTGCTACTGGAAAGTCAGCATACTGCCTGATACGTAATGACAACTCCATCATCAATCACGTTTTTGCATGTATGCATCTGTCTCTGGTCACTGGTCATAGGAGTTAGACATCACCCACCCTCCTCTTGACAAGCATTTCTCTATGCTGCTAGCTTGTGTAACTTGGTGAATTAGCTTTGCAAACCCACAGCAATGTTCAAGAGATTTTGAATCTATATATTAATTTGGGAAGAATAATGTATTTACACCATCAATTGCTCCAATTTTGAGCACAAGCTCTCCATCTCTCAAGGACTTTGTTAATATTTGTACATAGATCTTATGCATTTCTCCATAAGGTACTTACTCATCTCTTCATTAGCTGCATTACTCCTATGCAAAATAATTTGACCCCTTGTACCTCAGTTTTTGCATATGTAAAATGGGAATGCACATGTGTCAAGCCCTTAAAATTGCTGTGAAAATTAGATTAAAATAACTAATACAAAGAATATGGGAAAGTATGACATACAAACTATACACACACAGACTCAGTCAGTTTGCCATTATTATAACTAGAAATTCTCATAAGGATAATTCATAGCCAGTCATGATTTATATGTTAGACAACTAGAATCCCAGAATTAGGGAGGTTGAGGCAGGAAGATCATGAGTTTGATGCCAACTTAAATAACATAAAGGGACCCTGTCCTCCCTCCCCCAAAAAAGGGTTCAATTCATGTTTGAAGGTAAGGTATGCATTTGACATGCTTTGGTTATAATATTCAACAACTGTGATCCGTCTCATTAGTCATCTTGTTCAATCCTGTGTACTTGAGGACACTGCTTAATTTATCCATTAGTGACCATCACACTGCAGTCCCATGAGATTCTTCCTCTGTCATTTTAGTTTCTACAGTTTGGAATCATGATTCCAGATGTGCCTAAGTCCAGAGCATCTACATTTCTTCCTGCTCATTGTAACTTTGTACAGATATTATTTCTTGTGGTACTTCTTGTACCAAAAGTCGGTTTTGTAGGATAACGTCATCACATCCCAGCTTTATCTTCGTACTCTGTGCTTTGTCTTTTGTAATGTTTCCATCCGAGTGGTTTCGATATGTTTCTTACATGTTCCCATTGCTCGGGTTTGTTTTGTTTGTGTTCTTTAGTGGAACTGGCACACTTCTCTGGCAGGAGTTTGCATTTCTGTTTGTTGCTGTGCTATCTAATCAGCATAACCACTTATATTTGAATTTAACTTATTTGGATTTATTTTATCCTGGCTTCCCATGCTTTTTTCTTTTCTGTTTCTTATTTCCCCGTCTCATCTTTTTGTGAATGGATTATTTTTCTCATATTGTTTTACTCAGAGAGAAATAATTAGTTATTTTTATTCTTTTAGTGATTTATTAGAAATTTTAATAGGCTATTTATAATTGTTTATTTTCCTTCTCTTGAGTAATAAAAATCAAGTGTTTACATTGCTTTCTTGGATATACTACTTTATAGATACTTGGATTTTTTTCTGTAGCCCTATCAACTCTTCAAGCCACTGTGCACCTTGAGATGCCACCCCATGTGTAATCAGATTCCCTTTCTCTGTGTTTCTGCCCAAATCTCTTACTGTCTACCTGAGTTTAACTTCGGAACATTAAGCTCAAACTTTAGAGTTGTCTGTAGTCATAGTCTACTCTTGCCAACACTTATTTTGCTTGGTTAGTTCTTTTGTACTGTTTTGTTTATAAAATATCCTTATCCTTGTTCTGGAAGACATCCTTGCTGGGGACAGATTATAAGTTGGCTTGTTTCACCACAGCATATTAAAGAAATCACTTGACTGTCTCTCTCTCTCTCTGACTTATCAGGTGCTGTGTGCAAGGGAGTCCCCAGCCCCTGTCACAGTCTTAGCCTTCTCTTGCTTTTGTGATCACTGGCTTCCATTCCACATTCTTGTGTACATTCTGGGTCATTTTTGTCAAGTCTTCTGCCTTACAGTTCACTAATTTCGCTGAATCATTCTACCCTCCCATATGTCTACCTGCTTTTGAAAAGCATATTTAATCCCTGCAATCTTCATTTTTGTAAATTCTTACATTTCTGTGGCTGCTTCCATGCGCAGGGTCTACTCATGTTTACTGTGACTTCTTATTTTTTTTTTTAGGTTGAGTATATGTTTTTTTAGGTTGAGTGGCTTGGCTGTCATGATGCTTGTTTTATTTATTTATTTATTTTATCCTGGTTCTCTCTCACCATCCACCATTTTGTATATTCTAACAGTTCTCCAAGCACTCCAGAAAATCCTAAGTTTCTCTTGTCATATACAGTAAGTTTCTTTCTGCCGGACTAACAGGACTATCACCATCTATGGACTGGGTCAAGCTCAGTTGTCAGCTATAACAGATTAGATTCGGTTCACAGTACATTGAGCTGCAAACATGAACATCAGCCTTGTTATTGTACATTCTCAGATGAGGCTCATCTCTTGTACTTGGACTAAAAGTCATGCTACGTAATTTTCTTTACACTCTTCTTAGATGGGGTAATGTGTTTCTTGCTAATCTATAAACTAAGTCTAAGGTCTTGGGGTTCTTGGCTTTATCCATCCCGATCATCTTCTATCAGACTCTTCACCCGGAGTGTCTCTGAACTTTATACTTCCTTTCTTTCATATCCGAGGGCACTGTCAGTCAAGTAGCCCAAGTGCCTTTAAATCACTAAGGAACTGTCAAGATTAAAATTTGCTTTAAAATGAGTGAAACTTGGAAGTTTGAGATGCTCCTCAGTAGGTGACTGGATCTACTGTGGTTCATCCACAGGACAGATTATTATTCCGCATCAGAACAATGAGTGAACAAGTCTTGAAAGCACATGGAGGCGGCACTTGGAAAGGATAGGTGGAACATGATTCCCACCAAGTGAGAAGGCAAAACTGCAATAATGTGGATGGAGAGGCAAATTGGCAGGGTTTATTTTTAGGGCAGTGAAAATAATCTCATCTGCACTCTTACGATGATGGGGTAAATATCGTCATATCTTTTTTTAACCCATAGAAAGAACATAAAGGATGAATCCTGATGGCATCTATGGAGTTTGGGTGTTGATATATGATTGTAGGTTCACTTATAAATCTCCTGCTATGGTAGCAGATATTGATAATGGAGAAGGCTACATAGGTATAGGAAAGGGATTATTTATATGGAAATATCTATATCATCAGGTCATATCAATATAAAACTGCTCTAAAAATAAGTATCTATTGAAAGAGATGTATAATCTGCTTCCTGAGTATTCTCCAACTTCTCACATTTTTGTCTTCTGAGTGGTTGAGTGTGTGTGTGTCTGTAATCTCAGTAATACCCAAGTTTATCAGCAGGATTCTTGGCATACATAGCTTTAAATACAACCTGAACCCCAACAGAGGCCATCTGCATCAGACTTCCAGTCAGGCTCAGATATCACAAATCCTACTGGGCAAACACAAAGCCTGAAGATCTGCCCTGTCCTTCATAAGAACAATGTCGGCTCACAGGTGAGCTAGAGGCCAAGGCCTGTTTTCTCACAAGGCTCAAGAGCTCTGATGATGAAGACTGGTGAAGGTGTAGTTTCATTGCATGCATTGGACTCAACACATGTGCCCTGGACAGTTACTCCAGCCAAGGGTCCACAGCAACACAGACACAGCTTCCTTCATTGTTTCCAGCCTGTGGAAGCTCCTAGTTCATTTGATTGTCCAACCTGGCTGTGGTTTTATTTCAGATAGGAAATGAAATGTCATTGTTTGCTATGAGGAGAAAGCTGGTATAGTAGATTGGAAAAATGTGTCCCAGTCCCGTTCTGCTACACCAATAGATCCCAGATTGGGAAAGAAACCATGGGGAAGTGTTTGGGTGATATTAGAGAGGCTCTGCTGTATCACTCTTGGGCTTCATTCACCACAGGAAGCATTTAGCTCAGCATGGCCTGATGTGTTAAGCTGTTGATTAAGGAGAGTAATCAGACAGACCTGCAGGTGTAGAGGAGTCTGTGGAGAGCTATTATAGGCCTGAATTACAGCAATGGCAGATGGAGTAGCTAAGGAAAGTAGAAGAACCATTTCATTGGCAAAGGTCAGTTGTCTTAAAGACACTTAAGCTGGAGAATACAGAAATAACCGTGACAACCTAAGCTGGCTGCTAAATTCTTAAGAGCATGAATGAGCTTGGCAAGATGAAACTTGTGACGTAAGCAAGGCCCAGCTGTCAATGGCAACTCCAGCTCTGCTGTCCACACAGAGAACTCCAGGAGCCGGCATGCCAGAGCTGAAGAGCAGGGCTACACTCTAAGAAAGCAAGAGTCAGAACGCGCCTCTCCTTCATTAAAGATGAAGTCACCTCCTTTGGTTTCCTTATCTCTGTGACATTTTGCGATTGTAAATCCTCACAAGCTGAGCACATTGCCTGCCTTGCCCCTTAGTAGCCTCGGAGGCATCTTGTGTCCCACATTCCCTGTTTTTTCCCCTGTGGAAGGCATGCTATTGCCTGCTTTGAGCTTCTGCACTGGGTGTGGTTCTTGTGTGGCTTCTTTTCACCCCACTGGATTGTATTACATTTTCTCTTATTTTTTAAGTATTGTTTTCCAATAAACACAATGATTAGATAAAAGAGAAGGAACAGAGATTTACAGACTCCCATGATGTCTGAGATATCCAATATTTACCTTTTTAATACCAAATGATTGCTATTTATATTTTAAAATATTTATGATTTGAAATAAATATCTACTCCAGAGCAAAACTGTTGGAAATACAAGAAAGCACTAAATAGAAAGTAGTTATTATAGTAACAACATTAGTTGCCAACTACTCTTAAATGGACTTTACAAGAATTTTCCTTGGAACATAAAAACTTTTAATGGGCTGGAGAAATGGTTCAGACACTAAGAGCAGTTGCTGCTCTTCCAGTTACCATACCCACATCAGCCAACCCCTTCGCCGCCCAGAACTCAAGTGACAACACCACAAACATGCAGTCACACTCACATACACACATTCACAAACATAAACAACTAAAAAAAATTGTAAGCATTTATAAACAGCTTCATGGGTTATATAAATCTGAGTCCTGTTTTATTATTTAATGTTTTATCTGGATTATTTCCCCTTTAATAAATGTTCCTTAGAACCATTGTTTAGGACGTAGAAGACAGGACACTTTACTGTTATCAATTACATAGGGCTGGACATGTACCTCAGAAGGATGGTAACTGAGCATGTTACAAGGTTCGGGGTTCAGTGTCCAGAGTTACCAAAAAACAAAACAAGACCAAAAAAATCTTAGTTAAATGGATAGATAGATATAGAGAAAGATAATAATTGTATGGTAGTGAGAAATGCTGATAAATTTTCAATTAACTTCAGTGGCCCATGCTTAATAAAAGAAAATGCAAAATAGATAATGCAATGCTTGAAATTAATTTTCCGATGACCAAAGTGATCAGATTAACTCATCATAGAGCAGAGAAGCATGCTGACTATTCAGAAGGCCAATGCAAAAGCAATTTATTGTTCAGTTGGGCAAATAACTATAAAAGAATCTTAGTAAATGGTTAGGAGAAAAATAGCTTTAAATTAATCAGATAATTCATTTAATTTGTCTATTCAAATATTTTAAAAACACTACTAAAATTCCCTAAAATTGCTAATAACAGACTCCAGTTGATACTACATACTAGAATTTAAAACTGATATGTATATGTATATATGGATATAAATACTTCCACAGGAAAATCTATTAGTTCACAAAAGTCTAGACCATCACTTAGTTTTCAGGTTTTACAAAATAGATAAGATAATGGTGATGCTAAACATTACAGGAACTATTAATTGTGAGCATATGAGTGTAGGCAAAGAGCTATGACCTAACTTGGAAAGTCTTTGTTTATGGCATTTTTCTTAAATAAGGCACATGCACTTGGTAAGAGCTCCATTGGATATTAGGGATGTGCAAACCTCCCCACAGTGAGCTTGCTCTCTTCTGGAAGATTGTACCTAAAATGTACACAGTTGTGCTTGAATAAAAGCTCCAGTGTCTCGAGAGTATTGCTGTCTTTATTTGCTTTTGAGTAAGGGAAAACCTGTGATTAAAACAAAAGTGTTAACATAGGCATTCTGTGATCTTTGGTTATATTCTTTAATGAATATATTTTTAGAGTTTAATTTCCTTTGTTAAGTGGAAAGTATTTACATACATTTAGCTACATTAAGAATCTTGAACTAGGCACAGTGACTCAGGCCAGTTATCACAGCACTCGTGAAACTGATGACAGAAATATCAAGAGTTCAATACCAGCCTGAGCTACAAACTAAGGCCCTATTGCAAAAAAAGAAAAAAAAGATACATAGATTAGATAGAGATAGAAAGAAAGAAGGGAGAGAGGGAGGGAGGGAAGGAAGGAAGGAAGGAAGGAAGGAAACAAGCAAAAACTTTATTTTACTGAGTTAAAAAAAAAAGAGCTAAAAAGTTGGTCAACAGTTACTATGGCATTTGTAGGATCTTGACAGCCCTAAGTGTCTAACGTCTTTTCCTGTTGTGATGACCGTGTGAAAAACTGCCATCCATGGTGTAAAACAGC
The DNA here is from genome assembly GCF_949786415.1 of Peromyscus eremicus. Taxonomy (NCBI): domain Eukaryota; kingdom Metazoa; phylum Chordata; class Mammalia; order Rodentia; family Cricetidae; genus Peromyscus; species Peromyscus eremicus. Next base: position 10,750,841 of record NC_081436.1, on the reverse strand, counting down.
TGAGAAGAAATGTGTAATAAGAGCCCAGTACTTCATTAAAAAGTCTATTTCTAGCTCCGGAAACCGGTGGAAGGAAGTGGAGTCATCTGTCAACAGGTTTATTTATTTCCTATTTCCTCCTTGTTAATCTTCCTTTCATGTTTCCTTAATAATTCATGCTGAAGAACTTCCTGAATTCTTTTCAAACAAAGAGAAGCTCCGGGGGAGCGTTGACAAATTTCTGTTGTGTCAACACAGACCTGGGGCATCTTCCAGTCTGGAATTCAATGTACAATATCTGAAATAGATAAATGTAGACCCTGTTTTCTCATTCATCAGATCTGAAGATTCACTGATTGTTTTTACTGCATGTTATTAGAATTGTTTGGCAGTATTATAAAGTCATGATACACTTTGTATACATACTAGAGCAGCCTTAAAAATTAAGTACAATTGCCAGCTCCAGAGGGAAAGAACAAATAGAGAACATCTAGAATGTTTTGTCAAATGAAGATCTTGCTGGGATGCTAGTCAGTGAGAAAATGTAGAAGCAATAAATACAAAATACTACACAAATAGGGATCAGCCCATCTCCCTATGATTAATCAGTGTATATTTATTGGAAAATTGTTGTTATTATGCACTGTGGTGCTAGTACAAAATAAATAGCAAGGTTCTTTTAATAATAAGTCGTATGGATTAATTTCCTATTGACCACTATATTTTATAATAAAATATTATTTTTAGATTTTCACTGAAAATCCTGGAGAAGTTTTAAATTATTACCTGATCATATTACCAGTGCCAAAGAAATTAATGTAGAAATAGGATATGAAAAATATAATAGCATGAATTCTAGAACAGAGGTATATTCTATATAATGTTTACAAAATAAAAATCCTTTTAGTGTTGCTGTGACATTTATAATTAATCTGAACCCCCAAGGGAAAAACCTGAGTTTGTAGAATGTTAGCCATGATTCCCATTGCTTATCAGTATGTAGCTCCAACATGAAGCATGCTATGTGGACTGATAAATTTAGATCAACATTTCCATTCAAAATTCAAGAAATAGGTTTTGTTAATTAACATACTCCTCTTTGTTTGTTTGTTTGTTTTCCTTTCCTTACCTTTTAGCCCAAGTTAAATAATAAGCCACCACGTCCATGCTATCTGGGTCAGACTTTCAGATCCAGCTACAACAAAATCTACTCCCTGGGTTTATTTTAAAGTGCAGCACTTGAACTCTCAACTTCTCCTCCTTTATTCTTTTCTACCTGCCCTACTTTCTATTTTTTTTTTCCAACTTCTGTCGCATGTGCTTAGCATGATTTCCTGTCAAAAGACTGCCAGCCAGTGGCATTGTTTTCCATTGGGGAAAGCTGTCATAACACTAACCATTTTATCCTGCTTCCACAATCTCATAATTCACCAGTTCTCTAGCTCCGTGGCCATTCTGTGAAGGCTCAGGTTTCCCTCTGACTTCTGCACAGTGCTCACGCTGACCATGGAAGAGCTACAGATTGTCTGTCTGCCTGTCTCTTTGACAGAGTGTGTTGCCTTTCTCAAGTGAATGCCTACAGCTCTTCCATGTTTTGTTAGGATTTTTTATTACTTTACAGCAGCATTCCCAACTGTAGGTCTCATTGCTTTAGCTCATCTCCTTACTGAAAACATGGCCAGCACAAATGTAACCAAGAACCACAATCAAATCAGAGACAACTGTGCCCTGTGCTTTCCAACAAGTGACTTCACAGAAAGCACACAACCAATATCAAAGAAGTGTTGCTGCTAACACTTTCTTTGGGAAAAACACATTTTCGGTAATTCAAAGAACACAGCTTACAGTTGTGGAGAAGGAGGCACAGTAAAGACAGCCAGGCCTCTGAATAGCAGTGCCCAGTTGAAGTGACAACAGAGATTGAGCCTCTCTTGACAGGCAGGGCTTGGATACAAAAGTTTAGTCAGCTCTTTCTTCTTCTAACATTTGCTACAGACGCTGAAGGCTGAGAGAACACAACGGTGTTTTCAGTTCGATTCTTTTCTCTGGTCATCACCCTGACCAGGTTGGCATTGCAGCAAACACTAAGTTCTCAATGGTGGTCCTCTGTCTGCATCATTCACCTGTGTGACAGGTGTCCTTCACTATCGTTTGATCCCTTGAAGCATTCTGCTACACTTAATGCACCCTTTGTGGAACCCTCAGTCCAAGTTCCTATGTGGTAATTAAAGAATAATAAGTGAGTGAGCAAAAAGCAGTTAATACAGAGCTGTTCAGTTGGATGACATCTAGGAAGCCAAAATGTTATACTGTGAGCTCTGCCAGTGAATTACCAGCTCGATGTGAGAAAGTTGCTTCTGCTCACAAAAGAGGGAAATATAAACTATTTCCCTCTAAGCTAGCTTCAAATAGTTCCAAAAATATGTAAGTATATTAATTTTCTAAAAACTCAAAAATTCCTCCTATTTTAACTTTGCTATTGTTTGAGTCTGCCTGAGTTAAATATGAGAAGGACAAGTCCTTGATTCCTCTTAATAGTCCAAATTTATGATTTGGAATTTAAGTAGGATGAAAATCCATGCATTTGTGTTTTGAGCACCTTCTCCCTCCTTTGATGAGAATTTTGATTATGAGTCCTTCCCCAAGCACTTTTTGATGCTGCCATGCTAGACTGCTCCCCTAGCACACAGTAGCTCCCGCTTCGACCTTCCCTCTCCTGGCTCATCTCATCCGACTTCACCAAATGCCTCACTGAATTTCACCAATTTCTTGTCTTGAACTCTCCATCTATACAAAGATCTTCTCAGTGACCATTAAGCTAGAAATGTATTGATTAAAAAGAATTAAGCCTTAGAGTTCAAAGAAACAAAGAGAAGATGTGTGTTCCATTTCTGCTTCTGATTAGTTACTGCCCATGAGAGACCACAGATTAATATCCATGCTGGTTTTCTGTTCTCTTGTCTATAAAACAAAGTTTACAGTAGGTCTCAGAATCAATAAAGAATAATCCAAGAGCCAAGCAATAGTGTATGCCTTTAATCCCAGCACTCAAGAGGCAGAGCCAGGTGGATCTCTGAGAGTTCGAGGCCAGCCTGGTCTACAGAGTGAGTTCCAGGACAGGCTCCAAAGCTACACAGAAAAACTCTGTCTCAAAATAAACAAGAAACAAACAAATAAATAAATAAATAAATAAATAAATAAATAAATAAATAAATAATCCAAGAAAGAGAAGACCAAAACAAGTACTTAAGAAAAAGGAGCCTTTCTCTTTCCTACCTGGGAATCACAAAGGTGTACTGGTATCATCCCAAGTAGGGAGTACAGCGATGTCCCTGCACTTTTGGTCTTCCCTTGTCTTTTGACTTTTATCTGCTCTTTTTCAGAATCTCTCCCTAGATGCTACATATTATGGCAAGATTAAGCTTGAGCTGCTCCTGATCTACACTCTTACAAGTTCAAGTGCAAAAGAAAAGACAAATGTTTTATTCTGTATTAGTGAAAGTCACTCACGGTCCTGTTTTTGATGAGCTTGAATGAGACCCAGTACTGCTCTTGAAAGGGTCGCTAGTGCTAAGGAAATACAATGGACTAATGTCTGGATTGTGTGTCCATTTCTCAAGCTAAATATTGGCCCTAAACATACACACAGACTGTGAAAGGAACTGTAATTCTGAAAAAAAAAAAAGCATTTCATTTCCAGAGAGACGGTGAATGAATATTGGACAGGCCACAAACAACTGCTATGTACACTATTGCTCTGCTAGGTTTCAGATTAAAGGAGGCGTTATTTGCAAAACATTTTAGCATAATGTTTGATTTGTACAAACTTTCTAAAGCCAAGGAGGGGATAAAGTATTTGGAAAGCATGCAGGGGAGGACAAAGGACCCATGGACATTAATAAAGATATTGTTTACAAAGTCAGGCCTCGCAGAGGGAAGTTATGTGGCTGGAGGCATATCTTTGAAGGAGTTCTTGGGACCCCAGTTCTTTCAGACTGCCATGAAGTAAATAGGCTTTGCCAGCCCTCCAACCAGAATGTCCTATGTAGCCAAAGAATTATGGACTTAAAGTTCTAAAATCCTGAGCCCAAATAAACCTTCAGTTTTAAAAAGTGGTTAGCTCAGGCATTTGTCACAGTGGTAGAATATTAATTAACTAACAAAGAAAAGGATTCAGATTACCTCACATACTGCAGTTGGCTGTCTTGTATAATAAACACAATCTGGCCATTGCTTATGTTTTCAGTTTTATTTTCACCATTACCCCTCATCCAGCTCAATTTTAAATGCTCCATTTGCAGCACATTAACTACTGAAAGTTTCTCTGACATGGCATATTGTTCCTTGTTTCTATGCCTTTGCATGGTCAATATTTCTACTCTTTGAAAATTCAGTCTTCTTGACTCCAAGACATTTTGATGGGCTCTTCTAGTCCCCAATCTCAAGGCAACCATCAGTTCTTTGGGAGTTCTCTTCTGCCCTACCCAGTAAGAGTAAAATTGTGTGCATGCATGCATGCATGCATGCCTGTGTGCCTGCCTACGTGTGCACATGCGCATTTGTACACATGTGCCCTCATGAATGCATATGTCAAAGGAAATATTTCAGAAGGAAAAAAGGGAGTAACAACAAGGATATAGAACTAGTTACATAATGTAAATCTCAAGAAAATAATTTTAGACCTGGTTTATAGGACAGAAGTGGAAGCATTTGTCTCTGATAGGGTTGGGCTCTTTCATCAACAGAAAAGCAGCAATGAGGGTAGATATGATTCATGTCCACAAACACACTGACTGAAGAGATGAAGCGGTAGTTTGCATCTTGTGGCTTCCTTGTTTTTCATGAAGCATAGAAAAGGCTGACTGGTAATCATGAGGAAAGAAAAGGTACCACAACAGAGCTGCAGGAGAGGGGTATGAAAGGACGGTGTGCAGAGTGGGAAGTTGGGGTGTGCCTCATCATAACATAATGATAGTCTGAGATGAGCTATCAATAAATGGAGAGAAGTCACTATTGGAACTTGGAGACAAAGAGAAAAAAATCCCAACAGCTTTTAAGAAAGTAGAAGCCGGGCGATGGTGGCACATGCCTTTAATCCCAGCACTCGGGAGGCAGAGGCAGGCGGATCTCTGTGAGTTCGAGGCCAGCCTGGGCTACCAAGTGAGTTCCAGGAAAGGCACAAAAAACCAAAAAAAAAAAAAAAAAAGAAAGTAGAAAAGCAATTGTCTTAATCACTCATCTACCTCAGAGCAGGGAGGTAGACGGCAGATCTAATGTCAAATCACAGCTCCTTGAAGGAGAATTGGTTTTCTTTAAGAGTTTAGCAACTGGGCCCATACTCCAGTGGGAGACCACACATTCAAGAGTGAAGACTGTATACACACACACACACACACACACACACACACACACACACACACACACGGCAGCATGGAAGGAGTTGCAAGAGGGGGTATATATAACCAAAACCCATTGTACAAAAGTCTCAAAGGACAAATTTGAAAATGGGAACTGAAAAAGGAAGTGGAAGAGCAACTTGGCACAGAAGGTGCAGCCTTGATTGAGATTTGTCCAATGGATTTCCACAAAGCCTCCACGGTCACTAAAGTGTGTGTTCTCATCCAGGACCACACAGCCTCCCAGATAGGAATCCAAAGAAGCAAATGGATAGACTTAACAACAATTGACCTTGTTCTACATGATGCAATGCAGGGAACAAAGGAAGTATGAATTTTTACAAAAGATCATTTTGTCTACATGGGGATTCAAAGCAATGTAAGGACAGAGATGAAAGCATGAGAGAATTATTCACAGAGAAAAGTAGAAAGGTCATAGACTCAATATTGAATGTGAGAATGAAGGAGCTAAAGGGGTAAATGTGAGAGCATTTGAGCCCCTCAGACAATGGAGTGCTTAAAATTCTTATTTTAAAATTAAAGTACATGTGCTGGCTGTTGAGACTAAGAGATGGTCAACTTGTATTTTATACTAATATGAAAATGTCCATTTGAGGCCCAGTACCATACATAATGTATGTATGATAATCAAAAGATTACTTTAAAAACAAACAGTAGGAGAATAATCCAATCAATTAATGAACAAATGAACCAAACAGATAATTCACAAGTGTGTAACAAATACCAAAAAAAAAAAATGTTCACCATCTTCAGTCATAGGGAAATGCAAAACTATACTAAGACTCCATCTTACAGTCGGAATACTGTCATCAAGAAAAGTTTTTTAAATCCTGGAAAGGATACAGGGAAAGCAGAAACTTTATACACTATTAGTAGGAATGTAAATATTATAGTCACTATGGAAATACATATGGCAATTCTTCTAAAACCTAAAAATAGAACTGCATGTGGTCTAGTTACTCTTCTGCCAGGTATGTACTCTAAGTCAGCATACTGACGAGTCATCTGCTGTAGCATTCTCCACTGTAGCCAAGAAATGAGCCTAAGTGCCCATCCCGATGAATAAAAGCCATTGGTGTGCACACTCCACTAAGAAGAATGAGAACATGTCTTCAGGAAAAAGGATGGAGCTAGACAACATCCTATTGAAAAACATCCGACTCGTGAGAATGAATACCATATATTATCTCTCATGTGTGGAGCTGAACAGCAACAAAGAGACTCAAGAGCAAAAAGGGGGTGAAGAGTGTTAGCAGACCAGTACGAGCAATGGAGGTGTAAATACGCTAAGTACCTTACATGTATATCAGAGTATATAGAGAGCATGATTACCATATATACATGCATGTAAGTCTTATATACATACTTTATAAATATACATGTTATAAAGCCTTTTGTTGCATACAATTAATATGTGCTAATAAAACAACTTACAATCACATTTGCAAATAGTATTTCTTGTACATTGTGTTGGCATTTTAAGTTGTTCTGGTGGAAAACTCCCAAGAATTAATCATCACAAATGATTGTGATGATTAGCTTTCTAATGGCATTGCCAACCAACAATCACTTCAATCTCCACTCAACGCCCAAGGCCCAACTCTGAAACCCTTGGATTCCTTGGTTCTTCAATGATTACCTCTGAGTAGTGTCTGTTTCCTCAAAAGACCCAGCAAGCATCATCTGTGGCATGCAGATTTTCCCTCGTTTTCTTGTACACCTTTGTGCTCACTGTAGACAGCTCAAGGTTTGTCAAAGATTACCTTATGACCTAGCTACTCCACCAATGGCTAAATGTCCAAAAGGAAGTGAAATCAGTATGTTGCAGAGGTACTTGCCTCCCATGTTTACAACAGTGCTCATCATAATAGCCAAGAGATGGGGATCACCCAAGTGGACCCCAAGTTGCATGCAGTCACCCAGTCTAGTAGAGCAGAAGTAGAAACAAGTTCATGGGACATCACTCTCATGTCTTAGTTTTCCATTTCTACTTGTATGCCTGCTCTAGAATTCATGATGTAACCTTCTGATTAAGAGCATTGTGAACTTGCCTGCACCTCAGTTTTCACACAGGGGGGATTAATACATTCTTCTTTAGTTTAAAACCCTAATCAAAATGAGTATTTTTGACTTAAAAGGATTCACAGCCTACAGTGAGGAGCAGACAACCTAGGTCTATTTCTCAAGGAATTCATTAAGTCTGTAGTCAATAATAAATTGAGTGATAATCCCAAGGGAAAAGAAATTGCTGATAATGGACCAGAAGTGAGACATTGGCAAGAAGACCTTGCTGTCCACCTTACCTCCTACACCAGTGTGCTGAGAAATGAGATTTAGCTGTTGTTGCATAATTTGTTCTGAATGCAATGTCATCACTGGGACTTGGGCATTCCAATGGTTTTTTTTTTTATTTATATTCCTGTAAATGTGATGTGGGCTTCCATTGCCTGGAAGATAGTGGGACTGGAATGGTAAAGTCTGGGCTTCCCTTCTCTGCAGGGGTTAAACTTTCCTCAGTTTCATCTGATTTTTTTCTTTAATAGTTTTCAAGGCATTTCCTTAGTTAGTGCCAATATTATAAAAGTAAGTGAAGACAGTAATGTGAAAGACCTCTCTCTCTCTCTTCACCATCTCCTTTGAGATGACTGTCCTGTCTGGTCCTGGATATTCTTCTGGCTTGTGTAATGGTGGCTCTTGATTTTTCACCCATGCTGGGAGGCCACTGTGCTTACAGAGTCCTACCTACAGAACAAAAGTTTGATCATTGTTTTCTTCATAAGTTCTTGGTTCTTTCCTAGACTGAATCATAAAAGATAACATTTTTTCACAGTGTTCTAATAAAATTGATTTCTGTAAAAATTCTGATGCTTTTAAAAAGAAATTATTCTTATTTTAACATAACAATTGCACATATTTCTGGAGTCAAATATGATATTTAAAATGCATATATAATATGTGATGATTGGGTCAATTTAATTACAAATCTACTGCCTAAGATATTTGTTATTTCGTTACCTTGCAAACATTCAAACTCCTTTTTACTAGCTACCTTGGAATATTCCACCAGTTACTGACAACCACAAATATTCAACCACGCCGTGGGAATTATTCCCCCCAGCACACTGCTGTGCCCTTCTGTGAACTAGTCACTCTTTCCCTCTCCTTGTACCCTTTACAAGGAGTGGGAAACATTCGTCTACTTCTTACTTCTATGGGATCCATTTTTTATTCCTATATAAATAAGAACACTCAGTATTTGTTTTAGTGAGGGCCATTTCACCTGCCATAATAGCCTCCATCCATGTTGCTGCAAATGACAGAATGTTTTCACAGCTGAGCTATATTCCGTGGTGTTTATAAACAGCATCATCTTTATCCATCCGTTTGTTTCTGGATCACGATTGTTTCCGTACTTTGGTGATTATGATTAGTGCTGCAATAAGCATGGGATGCAGGTGCCTCTGTGGCACACTGATTCCTCTTCCTTTGGATATTTACTGCATGGCAGGATAGCTGGATAATACTAACGTGGGGGAGTTGAGAACCCTTCATGCTGATTTCCAATGCCTGTACTAGTTCGCATTCCCAACCCTGTGCTATCTTCCTTTCACCTGCGGCCTCAGCTTCTGTTTGTGATGAAAACAGTGACTCTAGCTAGGTGAGAGGGTATCTCATTGTTAAAAAAGCTCATTCTTGTCCTGAGGCTAGGATGGTTTACAGCAAGCTGTTCTGACATCTTTTCTACCCTCCATCCACACACAATCAAATTCCACAGGAATGGATGCCATGGTTTGATTTTTTTTAAAAAAAAAAAAAGAATTTTATCCATTCCCAGAGCATGGCATTTTGAAGCGTGTGCATGGCGTAGTGATTATGGCTGTGCCAGGTACATGGAGCATCAATTTCTGACACAATGATGCCCTCAAAGTTAACAATGCTGTCGACATCAGTGCAGGAGGCCTGAAGTTTGCAGACATCCATGCATTCTCCCTTGGAGGATCCAGTAGCTTTTACTTTTATGTTTTTCAAGTAGATTCCTGGTGACAGAGAGATGGTATGAAGATGCAGGGCAGCATGATGCATTTCTGGTGGTGACAGGGATAGGTATGAAGATACAGGGCAGCTTGGCACATTACTGGGATCACTTCTTCAGAAGCCAGCTTGGGCCCTGCATAGGAGTGCTGAATAAAGCTTCTGCAGGAGAATCATCTCACACTGTCTACACAGCTACCCTGGCCTCATAGAAACATGCTGCTGGTAGCAGCTTCTAACTGCCTTTGTCATAGAACTCCAAGAACCTTCACTAGGAAATGTGTGTTTTCCTGGACCACTGTGAACTGTGCTGCCACCACAGGAAGGGGTGCAGGTCTACAGTGGTGCTGGGTTCCCTGGCTTGAAAGTTCTGAGATCCATTATACTTGGGTCTTCCTTGGTGCCTGAAGTTTTATCCCTGAAAGTTCAGTCCTTGAATAAAAGCAATGTGTGGCTGAGGAGCCAGCTCAGTAGGGGAAGGGCTTACCAGGCAAGCTCAAAGACTTGATTTTGGAGCTCCAGCCCTCATGTAAATAAATAGCCCTGCCTGCAATCCCAGTGCTGAGAAGACCAAGACAAAAGCATTCCAGGGGCTTGCACCTTAGTCAATCTAGTCAACCATTGAACTCCCAGCTCAGAAAAATGTCCTGTCTCAAAAAAGGTGGGGCCAGAAAGATGGCTCAGCTGGTAAAGGTAGTTGGCTGCAAGCCTTGCTACCTAAGTCCACCCCCTGAAACTACAAGGTAGAAGGAGAGAGAACTGGCTTTTACAAGTTGTACTCTGACCTATACACATGCACACATTAAATAAATAAATATAAAGAAAAATGGTAAAACCTAATTGAGAAGCAGAGTGACATTCATCCTTGGCTTCCAAGCACCCTTTCACACACATAAACAAGTGTGCACACTCACAGAAAGCTATATGCTTTTTTCCTGCATTGATACCAGCTAACCCCTGCTGGATCCCATTTTACATGATCTTCTAAAAAATCATTTTATTGTTTTATATGAATGAGTGTTTGCCTGCAGATATGGCCGCTGATAGAGTTCAGAAAAAAGTGACAAAATCTCCTGGATCTTCAAGTACAGACAGTTGTAAGCCACCAAGTGGATACTGGGAAACAGGAGTGCTCTGGAATAGAGGGCAGTGTTCTTAACCACTGAGCCAGCCTTCTATCCCCACAGTTTGTCAGTGAATGCATTAAAGATAACCCCAGAGACACCAAAACCTGATGACGAATTAAGAAATGAAAACATAGCATTTTATCTTGGATTAATTTGACCAAGAGTGAGCCCAAGTCTGAATTTTTCATCTCTCCCCGTGTCTTCCATCTGTCTGTAGATCATGGTTATTGGTCTATCTGTGATTTGTCTGTTATGTATGTTTGTCTGATATCCTGCTGTCCCTACTTCTGTCTCTAACAGTGGGCTCTTCTCTGTACTTATTGAACAGCACAGAAAACATGGCATGGGAAGGGAATGAGGGACTTCTTACAGAAATCTTTAACGGTTTTACAAAGGAAGAGGTAACTCCCCTGACTCCGAATAGTAAGCAACACTAAATACAGATGTTATCAAGCTATATCCATGTTTTTGGAAGCATTTATGGTAGATATTTGTTTTGAGGTTGCTTCCAGCAAATTATTACAATACACAGACATACACACATACATTAGTCTTGGTCAGGGGCATGGAAAAATATCTAATTTAAGATTAAAGTCATGCATTATCTTAGTCTGGAAAAGCTGATTGTACAGGCAATCCAAGGCATAGTAAAGTTGGCTGCTCCATGGTTCTCTCAAAGGAAGATTAGCTTTAAAGAGGCTGAGTACACAGTAGGACAGCCAAGTTAAGTACATATTCTTTTTTTGTAAGGTTTTTTTCATTTTTGTTCTTCACATACTTTACATCCTGACTGCAGTTTTTCCTCTGTTTCCCTTTTTTTTTAAAAAAAAAAAAAAAAAAAAAAAAAAAAAAGCCTGCCAGGGATATCAACTGAACATGTCATAAAAAATTACAATTACAATAAGGCCAGGAACAAACCCTCATATCAAGACTGGACAAGGTGACCCAGTAGAAGGAAAAAGGTCCCAAGCACAGGCAAAAGCATCAAAGATACCCCACATTTCCACTTAGGAGTCCCATAAGAACACTACACAGCCATAATGTATATGCAGAGGACCTAGCTCAGATCCATACAGGTTCCATGATTGTCGTTTCAGACTCTGTGAGCCTCTATCATTCTGCTTAATTGATTCTGTGGGTCATGTTCTCATTGTGTCCTTGATCCCTCTGGTTCCTAGAATCCTTCCTCTGCCTCTTCTGCAGGGTTTGCCTGGCTTCACTTAGTGTTTGGCTATGGATCTCTGCATCTGCTCCCATCAGTTTCTGGAGGATGCCTTTCTGATGACAATTGAGCTAGGCACTGATCTATGAATACGATTAGGAATCATTTAATTGACTTTTCTTTTTGCCGGTCATACTTGGTTCTACCATCCTGAGTATCTGGGGCTGCCCAGCCTCTGGTTCCTAGCCATCCATGTGGTGTTAGGTGTACACTCCCTCTCGTGGTGTGGGGCTCAAGCTAGACCAGTTATTGGTTGGCCAGCTTTATCCCAGCACATTTTGCATGCAGGACATACTGTAGGTTGAAGGTTTTATGGCTGGGTTGATGTCCCAGTCTTACTGCTGGGTGCCTTGCCTAGTTATAGAAGATGGCCAGTTTGAGCTCTGTATCTTCCATTACTAGGAGATTTCACTAGAGTCACTTTCATACTGTACTAGGTTTCTTCATCACCCCCTAAGTGTCCTCCAGTTCTAATCATCTCTTCCAGTCCTCTCTCCCTCCATCCCTTCCCCCAAGCACATAGTCTTAAATGATCTCATGGTGTATTATGGATTTGGCTGTAAGCTCTGCCAAAGTTCAATTTTTTGGAGGTCAAGAGATAATTTTCATAAAATTGTACCATTACACCGTATTTTCCTTGAATTATAAAGAGGATTTATTTATCAGTTTTATTTCTCGAGTACACGTGTAAGAACAGAAGCTTACACCAAATGCCAGGTTTTGCTGGTGGGGTAATTAAATAGGAAGCCTAAAACACCTGTGCAGAAAGTCAGGCGCAGGCAGCTAGACATGGGAGGGTGTGGGCCGTCTCCGAAAGTAGTGTACTAAAAACTAGACTAGACAGACAATGTTAATGCCCGCCTCATATAGTTTGTTTGTTTTGCTTTGTTTTTTTATTTTTTCGAGACAGGGTTTCTCTGTGTAGTCCTGGCTATCCTGGAACTAGCTGTGTAGACCAGGCTGTCCTTGAACTCTCAAAGATTTGCCTCTGCCTCCCAAGTGCTGGCATTAAAGGCATGAGCCACCACTGCCCAGCTCACATAGGTTTAATAGTTTGAAAATATTGACATATTTTTACCTCAAGGTCTTCATGTTTTTCCTGAATTCTTGGGTAGCTAATTTGACGTTTTAGGGTATAGACACCATGTGGGTAGCTCGTGATCCTGCTGTTAATAGATTCGTTCAATCCTATTGCACAGCAGTCCGACGTGCCGCTTGTGGACAGACCATAAAGTGTACAGATAACTGAGAATTTCGAGCAAACACTGAGAAGTGCACCCACATGCAAATGCCTTCCCTAGCATGAGACATCTTTCCTTCCCTCTGAGCAGACAGTGGAACTCCTTATCCAGGACCTCTGACAGCCTTGATCTAAGGGCTCCAAAGGCAGCTTTCTGCAGTGTGCCCAGGTTTCCCGGGAAGCCTCTTGGGAACAGCAGGCTTCTTTGCTCACTACACTGTTGCTGGAAGAGGCAGCTCTGTGGCTGTGACTCCTGCCTAGAAAGACAGGTTTAGTTAGGGACTCTCAGCCTGTGGAGCTATGAACCGCTGTCAGTTTGGAGGAGACCCTTGCTTGGTGTATGTATTTCCCCTTCCGGTGACAAATGGAGACATGTTTTCTGTTCTTCACTAAGACTAATGGATTTCCCACCTTTCTCTGCTCCCCAGGCAGCTTGGTTGGTCTGTTGTTTATTTTTGAGAGTGTAATTTAATTACAATGTGTCTCCCTTCTCTTTCTTCCCTTCAAACGCTCCACATACTTCTCCTTTATCTTCATGGCTTTTTCATTAATTGTTATTGTATGCATATATGTATTTGTAGGTACAACTATATCCCAAAATATAACCCATTGTATTTAATCTTCCATATAATGTTATTTGTTTTCCTTTTTGGTTTTTTCTTTTTCTTGAGACAGTGTTTCACCGTATAGCTCTGGCCATCCTGGAGCTCACTCTGTAGACTAAACTGGCCTGGAACTCACAGAGATCTACCTGCCTCTGCTTCCTAAATGCTGGGATTAAAGGTGTGCACCACCATTCCCAGCTGTATATATGTTTCCAAGGCTGACCATTTGGCACTAACCAACCGACCGGTGTGCTCTTTCCTGGGAAGGACCGTCTCTCCAGCTCCTAGTTACCCATTGTTCCTGGTGTGGTTGAGGCCTTGTGGGCTTTTCCCCATCCAGTGTGGTGTTCTCATTCAGCTTGCTTCAGAAGTAGCGGTAGTCACTTACACTTACCCCCTGAAGTTTCAATTTGCTCTGATTTTCAGCACTTGTCTCAGGGTAGAGGGCTAAGTTTTGTTCTATTTGCTGTTGGCTATGAAATTATTGGTCATTGGAATTTACGATTGTAAGTGTCCTCATTAAGGATTTACCCATGGTTTACAGCACATCGTTTACACAAACAGTTATTGCTCAGTGACAAGGGCATCACTGATAGACCAAACTGAGAGGAGGGGACTTCTCCAAGTGTTACAGAATGCTATAGAGAGCACCCTCTTGTTTGCAGCCAAGTGAACTTTTCTGTATTTAGCGCTACTGTTTCAGTTCTCGGAGAGCTAAGCTGGGGCCTGCTCTCTTCCCATTCCGTCTACCTGAAAATCAGGTAACTCAAAGTTCAGACACCTTTCTCAGTGCTGAAGCTGCAATGTTCAGGATCCAAGCAGAAGCAGTTTGGTGTCTCACAGGGCCCCCCTCCTCACCAAGGGTACCTTCTCCCTGAGGCCTGCATGCTTCAGGGCAACTATACACTCGGTCCCTTTCACTGGAACACTAATTGCATTTCGGGCCTTACCACTCATGACCTAAGTACCTGCCAAGGGTCCAGAGTTAGGATTTCAACATTCAATTTGGGAAAAACAGACGTATAGGGTCATAGCACTATATTATTAGACTTAATAATCATTTTATACACACATATATGCACATACTTCCCATCAGAAAGGAAAGTCTTCTTAATTTGGGTTGGTTTTATAAAACAGTACACAGACAGGAAAGGAATAATGACATCTTTCCTGGTAGTCGCTCAGTCCACGATGAAACTCCTGCTTTTTCAGACAATAAAGAGGGGTCATTCACAGGACTGAGAGGCACACAGCCCCACAGGGCTGAATTCCAGAGCCTTGCTCTAGGCTTCTTTTCCAAATTACAGAGTTCAGCCTTTTCTCTCCTCTGACTATTTAGAAATAGGTCTTATGCCCTCCACAATAGGAACAAGTTTCCCCAGATTGTAGCTGTAATTTGTCTTTTAACACTCGGAATTGTGCGATTTATCCCAGTTTGTGTCAGGAAGTGGCACAAGCCCATTTCATTAGATGAAACTGAAATTTATTATTATTTTTCTGAACATAAATCAGGAACCAGGTTCAGTACACGTTACCTGAGGCTGGCATTCCCAGCCCCTTAGCAGTGCCTGTGAGTGAATGTATTTTCTTGTTCATTCATTGCTGCATTCTCAATCTTCCTCTCTGCCCTATATGGTGGTTGATGTCTCTCCCTTCAGATGATGAACCCCTTCCTTTCCAAGGGTGAGGGTTTCTGTAAAATAATAGAAAACTTTAACCTGACCTACACAAATCCTTGCTTCTTATCACACTACAAAATTCAGAAGAAGAAATGACAGAAAGATTCAGTATACTCCTTTTTGTTGTTGTTCAAATTTACATCATTTTATTACATTACAGAGGAAAATACAGTAATAATGTTTGTGGAGCTTTTCTACCTTCTTTGATATTCTCAAATACTTTATTATTCCAACTTAATAATCTATGCATTTTTATGTATGAATTCATGTGATTCTGCATATTTCCAACTACAAAAGGAAAATTTGAAATGCTGATTTGATTATACAGAAATACTTGGTAAAAATTTCAATGAGATTTTGGTTACAAAAGTTAATTTCAGATGTTAAGAAATAATGTTTTTAAAACTTCTCACAGTGGCCAGAACTGCATCTTTTGAGTTTCCACTCTGAGATTAATGTCTCAATATGCATGCCATTCTCTCAGGAGGTCGAGCTGTGTCGTGTTAGCAGTCAAGAGAAGCTGGGTCTGACAGTCTGCTACCGAACCGATGATGAGGAAGACACAGGCATCTATGTCAGCGAGGTGAGAGATGCTGTGGGGAGGACCTGAAGGGAGGGAGAGGGGGGAGATGACTTGAAAGGGCCCAGGAGGAGAAAAGCCTCTTTGCAAGGCCTGAATGTGAAGAACTGGCCGCCTTCCAATTCTTGCCACTTTCAATTAGGGAAGCAAATTATGCTGCCCAAGTAATGCAATTATCACCAGCTTGTTTAGTGTGGAGGCTTTCCCTGCAGAATCCCAGGAAGGAAAAGTGTGAAAGTGGTAACATTGTCTAAATTTGAATAAATTCCCGTAAGACCCCATAAGAGAGCAGCAGGCTGAGCAGAGCTCTGGTCCCCAAACATTTGTCCTTCCATTCCACTGCATCTTTTCTACTCTGCTAACAACAGTATTGGCTAATTATTTTAAACTAACAGTCATAATAATCACCTCTTTTACTCTGTGGGTGGGGTGGATACATTTAAATACTCCAGAAGTACATCTGTCCACTTCTTTTATTCAACCACACGTTCATTTTCAAGAGGCAAAGAACTACATTTGAGTCACTATTTTAGCGTTAGCTTGAAAGACTACCAAGCAGAATTTATTGCAATAGATTTCAGGAAATGTAGATCATTTTGGACAAAGTAAAATGGTATGTATTTTTCTTAATTAACAATACTTATGGTTTAACACTATGCATGTAGCCACACACAAAGATGTGCATGTTCCGGGCAGCCTGAGCTTTGGTGGATACAATGATAAAATGGTACCTAACAAACTCTGCCAACACTTTTCTACAGAGTGGCTTAGAACATGCAAGAAACCTGCAACTAACACACTTGGAGAGCAGCACAGCTCTCAAAATGCAGAATGGTATTTTTCTTTATCCCTTTACCAAAGATTTCGCTGCCTCCCTCCCACATGGGAAATTCTCCAGAGTGAACTACATTTGGCTACTTCTTTAACATGAATGGCTCCGATAATCCCTCTCACTGAGGAGTAAAGAAACACATACTGAAACCTTTTCTGTAATACGTACAGAAACAGGCAGTTTTATGGGTGGTTTGATTACAGTTTTAAAGACAAAGTTTTGTGTGATGGATGGCTTTTAAAAAGGGACACACTTCAAGAGTAACCTAAACTTTTTCATTCTGATTAAGTTACGGTTTAGTATATCCATCTGTCAGATTTGAAGCCTTTCTTTTCAGAGGTAATAAAGAAGCCCCAGGAACCGAACATGTGCAGTTGGAAAGAGTTGTTGTTATACCGCCTGAGTATGAGCATAGGGCCTTTTACACTATTCATCATCCCATTCTCAGGTTTTAGATGGGACTCCTGGTAAGGAAGTAACATGTAATGGTGGAACTGAACAGACCAACCTCATGCCTTGAAATACTTAGACAAGAAGCTTTGATAGAACAAGCTTATATCAATAAATTGAAACTATCACAGGGACTGAATCAATAAAATTACCCTCAATGAACTGAAAACCATTACTCAAGTTTGGCCTGTTAAAATATTGGAACATTCTTAGTAGAGCTTTAAATATCTATTGGTTCTAATAATATAAGTTCATATAATTAGCACTATATGTTACATGGCACTGAGTAACAAAAAAAAAACTATCTGTACATTCTAATTCTTTAACAACATAGATTAAAAATCTCCTTTAAAATATACTTGTGGGTCCAAAAATCCCTTTAATAAGTATGGGCATAATATATCTATCAGCTTTCCTAATACATCTTCAGTATTATTTACAGGTCACCTTAGTATAAAGTAAATTTCCTGGGTCCAGAAAAATCCTGGTGTTAATGACATCATTGTGTCTTGTCAGCCAAAGATTGACAATTGGGCTTCAGAAATGACTGAAGGGATGTGAAGGGGGAGCGTAGGGATGGGGGAGGAGGGGATAGGAAATGACCTGCCAATGAAGCTCTGCCCCAGTCCATTTTATTATTGTTAACTCTAAAGAGACTCATTTACAGCTTTAGAATTAGTGATTTTGACAGAGAAAAAATGGCATGCCCCCTGTCCTAAGTCAATAGTGAATTGAGCCAATATAGTCTAAACTACAATCTCTTAAGGTAGTATGTTTTAAAACTGCATTTTAAGCTCCTAGAAGGATATTGTATGGCACTGAAGATGTATACTTTCTCTATTACAGGTTGACCCAAATAGTATCGCTGCCAGGGATGGACGGATTCGAGAAGGGGATCGTATTTTACAAGTATGTAATGTGGTTATTTCCTCAAGTTTCCCACAGGCTGTCTAACAGCTTGGATTTTATCTTGTTTCTTACAAAATGTTAGGGGGAAAGGAGCTTGTCATTGCTTTTGCATATTATCATCCATAAAACAAGAGGCTACCCTTTGAAACACTTTCAAAGTAAAGGCAGTATGGTACCATTTCTCAAGAGTTATTAGCAAGTAATTATTGAGATACACTTCATGGAATGAGATGGAAGGGCTTTACCTTCCAGCCCCACTATTGGTTCTGGCACACTATTTAGCTTCCTCCATGGCAAGCCCACTTTCTAATCTTGAGTTATAACTTGCTATTGTTGCAAAGGTTATGGGAGATGTGTGTGGTGCGCTTAGCGCAGTGATGTTAAGTGACTGGTCATCAGCAGTAGTTGTTACTCCTAACTGCAGCAATGGTGGCCTTTTCAGAGTAAACTACTTGAACATGAATCCATGTGTTCCCTTACTATACAAAAGATCTAGAAGTCCAAAACAGCTTTAACCCATGACTTAGGAGTGAGCTACTGAGGCCAGATGGAAGAGCTGTGATTTTTTTCTCCATAAAGAAGTATAAAAAACATTCCAGTTGATTGAGGAATATGAAACAGTGAGGAGATCATAGGGAGGACTGGAAAGGGTTCCACAGCCTGATGAGGGTTAACAGATGCCCAAGACTCTGCTCCTGGCATCTCTTCTGAGTCTTCACCTTAAAGGGTGACTGGAAGAATCCACACAAAGTCTAAAGTACAGGTCAACACCCAAATGAAACTGCTGAGTGGAGTTCTTAGTCACAGCTGTGAAATGGGGCAAGTGGTAATAGCATGGTAAATCAAAGGGGTGCCCACTTAAAAATCCTCAGAACTTCTAGATCTAGGAACATATCCAGAGTTTCCATCTCTCCTAGCTAGGTGTGCATGCCCAGAAAATGCTGCTGCAGTCTTGATTCTTTGCTACAACTCTGAGCTTCAGAAATATGTAAGATGCTCTTGGGGCACCCAGTCCTGTCTAAATGGGAAGAGAGCAGCCCACACAGAATAGCACGGCATCATGCAGGGGTCCCTAAGCTGCTTGGTGCCTCACCCTGCCAGCCCCCAGGGCAACCTTGCTAACTCCCATCATGCTCACACTCCTCCTTTTTCTTAGCTTGCTACCACAGATCCTTTCCCCCAACAACCCTCTACTAAGGTTCTAGTTAGGAAAGAATAAAAAGTATGAGTTTGTGATTATTTAAGGGTCCAAGCAGTTTCCAGAAAACTTCAAGAGTATGCAATGCAGGAAAGCTTATAAGTGGTGGCCTGTAGTTAGGCAAACAGAACTGTGCCTGTTGTTGGATACATTGGGGGAATAAAATGTCTGGCTGGCAATCTAGACATGGCCTTGTTTTGAGACACATGTTCAACATCTTATACATACACACGCACATGAAACAGGCATTCAGAACAGATGAATAAAATCTGCAGAGAAGTTTTTCTAGGGTAGCATACTTAAGAAGCTAATATTTAACACAGATATTGAAAGGTTCAAATATTTAATTTTTCAAATAAAATGAAGTATTAACTGTATCGTTGCTCTATTATTATCTCCAAGACACTGAAATCATGTGGCTTCTTGACTCTCAGAGGTCATTAGGCACTAACACACAGTAAGATGTTAAGTATCTGAAAAGCTTAGATGGTTTTGTAGCCTCAAAGTAGTCGTCCTATTCAGCCATGGTTTTGATGTGTTGAATCTGTCCTGTCATTTTCTGTGCTGTTCCCCTGCTGGCGCTCATCTCTTCCTCCTGACATCTACTCTCCACACCCACGCCTCCTGTTATACCATCACCTGGCTCCCTTCCAGCTTTCCAGCTAGCTATGCTCCCATAGGCAAACACCGTTTTTAAAATTACATTTTAAAAAATTGCATCCTTTAGTTTTGTGGCTAACTGGATAGAAATGGGGTGGGGGGTGCATTGAGGTGCATGTGTTTCCACGAGACTGTGTATTTTGAAGCTTCTAAATTCTTAGCTATTTTGTATGCAGATTTATTTTTGAAGAAAAATGCCTACAGAATAATAAGGAATTCCTTAATGGAATTAGTTCATTGAAGAAACAATGGCAGGGTTGATAAAGTGCTGTTTTCTGGCAGATTACTTTATATTCTGTGACAAATACTGCAAACTAAATGAATACACACACATCACATTAAAAAGCCTAGAATTCAATTTTGTCTCACACACAGAGGAAACAAAGTGTCTTAAGGGTGATGGTGAAATTATATTAAGTAAAACTGTGACAAAATTGTACCCATAGACAAATAGCTCCCATCTGTCTGGTGAGGAGATTATGGGATACCTTATAATGAACAATTAATGACTCCTTTCCCAGGGAGAGGGCAATGGAAAAAACAGAGGAATTACTTTTTATCCATAAGGTTTCCTGGTTGGCTTTTATTTAAATGAACCTCTTGAGGGCAACTGTGACTTTAATTGTCTCTTTATGATGACCTAAGGGAAGTGTATTTATGAGCCTGCCCTCATTGTGGAGCTAATATTTTCTTCATCTAGCATATCACAGACTTCTTAGATGACTTCCTGATGGTATCCATTACACACACACACACACACACACAGGTGGTAGACATCAGAAAGGGACCATGCAGAAGGAAAACCACAAATCAAGCTCTCCAGATCATTTCTGGTTCTCATATGTTTTCCTCCCAAAGTGCTGGGTGGTTGTGTCTACTGCGCCATTGACAATAACTTAGATCCAACTTGTTCCTGGAATTCACCTAAAAAAATTATAGAGCTGAAGAAGGTATTTCTGAGTCGGACTGTGTGGTGGTATTGTGTTCCCTAATAAACTTATCTGGGGTCAGAGACAGAACAGCCACTGGATACAAAGGCTAGAAAATGGTGGCACTCACACCTTTAATCCTAGCACTCCAGAGGTAGAAATCCCTCTGGATCTCTGTGAGTTCAAGGCCACATTGGAAACGGCCAGGCATGGTGACTCACGCCTTTAATCCCAGAAAGCAAGCCTTTAATCCCAGGGAGTGGTAGTAGAAAGCAGAAAGGTATATAAGGCGTGAGGACCAGAAACTAGAGGCATTTGGCTGGTTAAGCTTTTAGGCTTCTAGCAACAGCTCAGCTGAGATTCATTCTGGATGAGGACTCAGAGGAAACAGGACCAGCTGATGAACTGGCCAGGTGAGGTTACCTGTGGCTTGTTTTGTCTCTCTGATCTTCCAGCTTCACCCCAATACCTGGCCTCAGGCTTGATTTTTATTAATAAGACCTTCTAAGATTCCTGCTACAGAACTGCAAGGGTTAAATGTCACACAAATTGTAGCTGGAGAGTTTCTCTCCAGCCCCAGCAGTCCTGTAGCCCACTTATAAAATAAACACACAGACTCTTACATTATTTAAACTGTTTGGCCTAATGGCTCAGCCTTCTAGTTATCTAGTTCTTATATCTTAAATTAACCACCAGTTAACATCTTCTCAAGGCGGCAGCTGGCAGTGTCTCTCTAACTCAGCCTTCCACTTCCCAGAATTCTCCTCTCTCCTTGTCCCGCCTATACTTCCTGCCTGACTACTGGCCAATCAGAGTTTTATTTGTTAACCAATCAGAGCAACACACTTAACATACAGAACATCCCACAGTAACAAATAACCAGTCCCCAAAAGGAGAAAGTACCTCGTCGCATTGTCTCCTTGGAGTGATAAGCCTAGAAGAGTCCCTATAAGCAGCCTACTATTATGCTGGCCAAAGAGCCAGCCCTGTGCCTATGAATTGCTCCTGTGAAGGCTCTGCCAGAAGGTATGGTGGGATGACAGCATTTGAGTGAGCTGTCTGAATTCTCCACACTATATCTGAACTGCTGCACAGCGTGGATTCCTATATGTTCATTTTCTCTCCTTGAGCAGCAGTTTCCCCTGACTCTTTCTTAGCCCCATCTACATCAGTATATGCTCCTCCCCATTTCTCTCTGTTATTAAATACACATGAAATGCAGTTCTCATCTTTTGCCCAAGATACTTAGGTTTTCCTGAGAAATGTCATAAGTAGTTGGATGCGAACATTTTCGATATCCATTTGTCTCAGGTACAACACTACTGAAGCCTACACAGTGGTATATTCAAGCAGAAAACCTATTATTATGCTATGTACAGACCTTTGGGCATTGCTCCCCCACACACTCCCTCTCTTAGGAGATCAGGCCTAAAGTGAGATTTGTGATTTATTTATCTCACCCAACACAAAGACATACCTACTTTCCCCTGCCCCAACAATACCCATTTTGAAATGAATATTTATATATGTTTATGCACAGAAAATATGAGGTCTACATCTATTATCTACAGAGATTAACCTCATTGAGAACGAAATCTACATATTGTTTCCCTTGAGGCTCTCATCCCTTCTTTCTTAAGCCAAATGTCCTTCAGGAACTGAGGGGAACGGACTGGCAATCCAGCTCCTCCCTGTGATGCTCTACATCTTCCTGGGAAAGAGCAAGCTGTTTTCCCACTAGCAGCCCTGTCACCACAAGCCATCATTTCAGGAACAGGAGCAGCTGAAGGTTGAAAGCTCTATGTGGTTCCCCTCCCTCAGAACCTTCATTCTCTGAGAGGACTCCCTGCTGAAATACATGGCCACATTTCTTGCTTTTTTTTTTATCAGTTTGAACATCAAACTAAAATCCAGAGTACACAAAAATCTACCAACCAGTTGGATAGAATGGCCCTTATGTTGGAAAAGAAAATAGCAAATAATATTTTAACAGCAAATTTCTGTGGTGGCCTCCTTTCTTCCCACGTGTGCTCCCAAAGATGAGTGGCTTCCGCAGCAAATGATTTGTGTTGATTGGCAATCCTAGAAGCCAAAATGCAGACCACAGTGAGATTACAAAGAAGAAAGCTGAGTGCCAGCCACAGAAAGACTGAGAGGCAAACATGCCACCGTGTTGGTGGTTTCCAAACGGTTAAAACCACATCTAAAATAAATACCTGTCTAGACAGAAACAGGCCTACGACTATGGATTTATTTGTAGATTTTACTGTTTTCTTTACTTAGCAGGATAAAGTTTGCCTTCACAGTGGATTTTTATATATATATATATATATATATATATATATATATATATATATATATATATATAGAGAGAGAGAGAGAGAGAGAGAGAGAGGGTAATGCAATATGTGCATCTATAGGAGTATGTGCTGATAGTATGCCAGGCCCATAGTTAAGCTCTTTACCACAACCCTCTGAAAAAGCCACTATGAGCATCTAGTCTAAGTTAGCAAACATGGTAGCAACGTTAGGATAGGAGAGATGCAGAGCAGATTGATAACAGGTGAAACTGGGTGAAGAAAGGGAAAGGATGCGTGAGTCTGAGTGAAAACTAGAGGAGGAAGTAGTGAGTATTAAATCCCAGGCAAAAAAGATGGAGATTGGCCATGGCAGAAATTACAGAACAATTAGAACCAAATATGCCTAGAACAAGACAGATGCGTTGCAAATCAACTAAGAAGTGCCATGAAATGGCCAGAGGCCCTTAGGTCAAAGGAAGTAAAGGCTACAGTCTTTTAAAACCATAGTCCTAGTTAGAAAAGGGCTTATTTGAGGATTGGGAATAAGAAGGAATACACATGAAACCCATGAACATTGGGGCTTCTATCTACAGACAAGCAAGAAATGAAGGTGGTACCTATTTTGATCAGAGTATGAAATGCCTGTGAGTTGTGGGATTTTCTTCACCTGTGGTCTGCTCTCCTCAGCATCTATAGTCAGAGTTTAGGGATAAGGATTCTTCTCTGTTGTCCAAAGGGAAATTCTAAGGCTGATTTTGCTGTTTTTCTGGTAACCCTGTCTATCCTTGTGGAGCGGCCAGAATCCCAGAGACCCACAAGTGAAAATAGGAAACTACTGGAGAAAAAAAAAAAAAACTGGCTAGCATCACCACATCGCCTCTCCATTTAACTTATATAATTAGTTGTCATTTAGGCAGCTTCCTCTATGAAATTTCCGCATATTTTGATAATATGCTAGAGATAGAAAATATTGCCTCTATGAATTTGAGAACTCAATAAAACAAAATGATTCTTATGTATCCAAAGGAAAATATGCTAAATTAAAAATTAATGCATCTGAACACGAAAATGTAGTTTAAGGATGCTTACTCTATTTTTAGAACCTAGGAATGTCTGAGTGCTGTAAGATTTTTTTTCCTACACAATCGAAAGCTCACGAAAGCTTTATTTCCCTCATTTTGTAAAGTCAATTGTACTTGATGCCAATATTTAAAATTTCCAAGTATATTTAAAACATTGTATATTTTTTAAAGAGGAAATGGGTAAGTCTTGGAAGGAGTCAGTGCTGGGAGCAGGGTCCTAAAGAGCTCTTCTTTTGGATTAGACTCCTTTGGGATATAGCTGGAGTGATGTTCGGACAACTGAGTCAGACTCCCACACAAATACGAAGTGATGAGCTGAGCCCTGGTCAGCAGCAGCCTGGGAGCACAGTCTGCTCAGGGGCAGTCTGCAGCTCTCTAATTGGCTCCCGGGAGCGTGCAGGATGACGGATTTCAGTTGTGGAACTGCTGGCCGCTTCCCCCAGCACTATTATCTCAGAGTGACACTTCCATTACTCTGAGCGAAGAAAGATGAACGTCACCTGTCAGGGGCTGGTTAATTGTGTTGCTAGATGTATGTTGCCAGGGCGCAGGTTGGACATTTATGAACATAACTGCTTCCTGTGATGTCCACCATCCTTCAGGGATCGATATGGCTCTTACAGCACGCGTGTGTAATTGAGTGAAGGCACTTTCCACGGAGGGGCGAAGAGGAGCCCATTGTGGGAGCTTCATTGTCCATACATTCACCATAAATGAGCTGATATTTGCCATTTATTGTGTGCAGCATTGTGGAAATAGAAACTAATGTGCCACTTTCATTTGTTCTCTAGATAAATGGGGAAGACATTCAGAACCGGGAAGAGGCCGTGGCTCTGCTGTCTAGCGAGGAGTGTAAGAGAATCGTGCTACTCGTCGCCCGGCCCGACATGCAGGTCAGAGCAAAGGGCAGGGTCTTCAGCCTGGACTTTACATTCACTGAGTTCATGAATGAATGTGCACGCCTTCCTTCTAGGCGACATCGAATCACTTCTATGGCTGTCTGTATAACCACACACAACACTGGTCATCACTGCCTAACCTCACCCCCAAAAAGATCTGCTAAAGACTCCACAAAAGGCATCTAATTTTAGGGAAAAATATAAAATGCACAAAATGGAATTCTCTCTCTCTCTCTCTCTCTCTCTCTCTCTCTCTCTCTCT
The DNA here is from genome assembly GCF_949786415.1 of Peromyscus eremicus. Classification (NCBI taxonomy): domain Eukaryota; kingdom Metazoa; phylum Chordata; class Mammalia; order Rodentia; family Cricetidae; genus Peromyscus; species Peromyscus eremicus. Next base: position 10,725,439 of record NC_081436.1, on the reverse strand, counting down.
CTCTCTCTCTCTCTCTCCTTCTGCTTCACAGTTTCTTAAATGAATTAACAAGTGAGAAATAGTTGACTTCAGATTATTTTAAATTCTATGTAGACCCTTCCTTTAGGCGTCCATCTAAAATACATAATTGGCATATTAAGGCATCATGAAGGATTCTCTAATGAGGAAAATATTAGCATATGTAGCTATCATCTTAAATCTTCCTGAAATAACTCTCAAATGAAGTCTCTCTAGTGTACTTCCGTGGAGGACATGAGTTCTTTTCCATAATTAATGTGACAAAAACATTTTTTCTGCCGCCCCAAAAATGATGCTTCAAAAGGAATACTTTTATATCTTGACAGAGGAAGATGCCATCAGAGTAAAGGAGAGGTAATGGTGGGAGAAAGGTACTTAACTCGTGTCTCTTTTCACATTCTTTTCCTGTCCCATCAAATGCAAAATGGACAGGACACTGTCACCGTCCTATCCACCTGTCAGTGGTGTGAGGGAAGTTGGTTATGTCACCATTTGTCTCCTAGGTTATTGATCTGATATTTTTCAGACTCAGTAACTACATTCTCTCTATAAATTACACCAAGTAAGTGTATTTCAATGTCAGGCTGGGTCCTGACTTGAATATAGTGGTTATAAAAGATCACTCTTTCCAAATATATTTCCTTTATGCCCTTGACCACTCTAAATGGTTCTCATAAAGTCTGCTGTAGCCTGCAGCAGAGTAAAGCTCCACACCTGAGGTCTTGGTGGTGGGAAATGAGCCCATATGACAGGCTGGGGTGCCTCCTTGCTAGGTGGGAATGTTTAAAATACATTTAAAATTGCACCAATTATCTGGAAGATTCTTTAGCCAATTCCCTCACTGATCCCATTTCCTAGAAAAGAATAAAAGGGATTATATATCAGTAAAGTTCATGGCAAGTTGAACGAACTGGGTAGCCATCCCTTTTGTAGAACGATTTGTTAGAAGGCAATTTCCTGCCTTTCCATGTAGCTGCTGGGGAACTCATGAATTGAAAATTGAAGCATTTTCCAGAGTGGTCATAATAGGCAGTAGAAATAATAGATATTAATGTCTTAAGACTGGACCTTGCTACTGTTTGTCAGATGCACCTGGCTGGCAGAGGGTAACTATCTGGCTCACCCTCCTGAGCTTTCCCCTGCAAGAGTAAATGTTGGAGGGTAAATCATCAAATCAGACTCTTTCTGTCTTGATGACAGTCTCTGATGCCACACAACACCATGCCACCTGTCCAAACCAGGATCGCCTTCACCCTTGGTCCTGAAAAAAGGCTCTATATGAAACTAGAAAAGACACAATTGCTTTGAAACTTGGATTTCCAGTGAAATCATCCAAGAAAATTCATCTTAACACTATACCTTTAAAATAGGATTTACAAGGTACACGCTATAGTTGTGGGGGGCGGGCAGACAAATCCTATTTTTCCATCTGCTATCTTTGTCTATCAAATTCAGCATATCTTGTTGCATCGTGAGTGTATATTTTATGCCGGGAGAATGAGGAAACACACTATTTGTGTGCTTTCCTTAACGTGTTTAAAAATGTTTCGAATGCTCTCCAGATTCTTGGGAATGATCTATGTGCTTGCTGGGGGCAGTATTGTGCATCTGTGCAATATTTTTAAATAACTCATTTCCTTCATCCCCTGTCACCTTTCTTTCATTTCCTGCCCATTTTCTTCCTCAGACCATTAAAGATATTGCTTTTCTATCCCATTCCCCTGGGGAGACGGGGCAGCGAGGGCTCTCAGAGAAACTTGGAACGACTACTTTTGAGACGGTGTGCTCTGTCCTTTCTCTGCAGCGCTATGTCTGACCTACTTTGTGTGGACACAGGGCCCTGTCCTGGGGAGGTGATCCTTCCTTGCAGCTCAGCTCAAGTAGCACATTGACCACCGATGTATGAGTTTGCAGAGGTGCAGCAGGGGGAGAGGGAGCAAGGGGCAGCCCTCCATTCCTACTGTGTTGTGTGCCCCAACCTAGAAGACACACAGGCACCTACAGATGGTGACTTAGCCAGAGGGAGTCATCTCTACCTTGTTCTCAGCTTTCTCACCATTTCATTTAACCCTCAGAAGACTGTTCTTATATAATAATTAAGAAGTATCTATCTAGCTTTGACCTGATTAAAGAAAACTATCCTTGCAGTGTTTGTAAGAAGCAAACATTCTTAGCTTGAGATAATTTTGTTTGGAGCTGAATTCTGCCGCTTCATGGCTGAGGGGGAAAAAAAAAAAGAACTAAACAGTTCTTAGTTACAATAGTCATTTGGACACCTTTCTCAGCCACATTAAGAAAAATGACAGATAAATTCGCCCTTACTTTGGCATACAGTTAGATCCGAGGTGATGTAAGTTCTGCGTGGGCTTTAATGCCCAGCATGGATCCACACATTCTAGTTTGCTTTCTGTTAATGTGATGAACACTAGAACCAAAAGCAATTTGGGGAGGGAAGGATTGTTTGCTTGTTTGTTGGTTTTACCCCATCCTGGAGGGATGCCAGGGCAAGAGCTCAAGGCAGGACCTTGGAGGCAGGAGCTGTAGCAGAGACCACAGGGCATGCTGGGCACTGGCTTGCTCAAGTACCTTCCCTAATACAACATAGGCCCACCTCCCCACGGATGGTACCACCCACAGTGGGCATGGTCCTCCTACCTTAATTAACAACTAAAAGAAATGTCCCCTCCCCCCAAACATGCCAGTTTGGTGGAGGCAATTCCTTAGTGGCTTTTCCCTAAACAAATGTTAACTACCTATGACACCATGATCTGCCCTCTATTAACTTAACGAATGCCATTCATGTGTGTGAATGCTTATGATACCATTTAATCTCCTATTTTCAAGTTTTTTTTTAAATTTTAAGACATTCATTTGTCTTTAAAGGTTTCTTATTGAAAAACACCTCCAACTGTTGTCCTTTTGTGCTCATTAGACACCTGTTTTCTTTGTAGCACAGAGTAAAGCAGAGTTTTGATGACAGTGCAGGTCACTGAATGAGCCTAAACAGTTCATTTATGTACTCCAGCTCCAGACATCCACTTGGAGGCCAATTAGCTGCTTTGGCTGTCAACAGCAATCCTGTTGTGATGGTTATCTACGGCTTCCTACTTTACTTTGTATGAGGAAGCCAACCGGGTTTGTCTAAGTGAGTGCTGAATGAGCCTCACATGAACTTTGACATCTATCACCCACAAACAAAATTGTGCACCACTCCATTACCTTTAAGTACCATGCTGCCCAGGATCCCTAGGACGAATAGACATGATGGGAGCTGGGGTCTTCACGGTACTGTATGTGCTTAACATGTTTGAAGCCTTGAGGAATTCTCAGAACCCTGTGAATAAACAGGCATGGCGATGTTTGTTTGCTTTTTTCCTCTAAAGAATTTAGGTGCCAATGAGATGGCTCAGTGGATGAAGTCACTTATCACCAAGCCTGATGACCTGAGTTTGATTCCCAGAAGCCACCTGATGCCAAGAGAGAACCTAGTCCTACAAAAAGATGTCCTCTGACTTTCCTATGGGCCCCATGGCATGTGGACACATACAGATGCACACACACACACACACACACACACACACACAGTATGATAGAGACAGAGACAGAAAGACAGAGAAACAGACAGTAAATAAATAACCAAACCACTAAATAAATAAATGTTTGGGTGATTGGTTTTTAGTTTTTGGATTTTTTTTAAAATTTTTTCCTCTTTTTTACAAATAAAAATTATTGTTGTCTATCAATTCTTTTATGTCAAGCTTCCACCTTGCTAACTTGAGTCACCCAATGAAAAATAAAAAAAAGCAGGATGAGGGTAAAATCTGCTTGTTGGGGGTACTTTGTATACAGGCGCACTAGGGGACATTGTTAAGGGTAAAAGCCGAATTGTCTCATAGCCCTATCAGAACTACTGCAGTTCTTTTAACCCAGGGCTGCGGGAGATAATGAGCACGCCAGCTGTGGATTATGCAGTATGCTTTTCACAGGTTTTGAAAGAAGGTAATGTTCTGTGCTGTGGGATTTACTCAGTTATGAGAGAAAAATCTAAAGCTGTTTCAGTAGAGGATAAAAGGCCTAAGAATCCTTTTCTTTGCTCCTTTTTGTCTCACCTTTTCTTCTTTCTGAGAGGTGACTATAGGGGCTGCCGCTCTGAAGAGAATCACTGATAAAGAGAGCCGGTTGGCAGTCAGTGTCGAGGCTTGCCCTATTTTAGCATGGGTCTCACCAACATAATGTAATGTTCTAATGTGCTCCTTTGCAGCTGGATGAAGGCTGGCTGGAAGATGAAAGGAATGAATTCTTAGAGGAGTTAAACTCAGAGATGCTAGAGGAAGAACATAATGAAGGAGCCCAGCGCACAGCCAATGAGCTGCAGCAGGTAGGGCCACCCATCTGAACAGCATTATTGGAAATGCCGCTAGTTTGCTTTAATGGGGAAGAAAACACAGTCAAAAGGTATGCTCAAACATCTCTGTCATCATAATCTTTTTGAGCAAATGATCTTCTCAAATGAAGCAGAAGGAATAGCTATCTTTTCTATTCAGAAGATTTCCAGGTTGGAAAGCCAGAGGACTATTGTTAATATAATACAGTAGCTTTAAGATGTTGAAATAGGTAGTCAACGTAATTTGCAGAAACTTAATAGTAAGAGTGTGTGTGTGTGTGTGTGTGTGTGTGTGTGTGTGTGTGTGTGTGTGTTGCATTTGGATATGCTAGCTAGGAACAACCAGTTGTCAACCATGGGATAACTTCAAAAATGGAAGTTTGAACTTTACAATATAAATGTTTCCGTATGAAGAGTGAAGCTGTAAACAGAAGAAGGTGTGATGTGAAGATGTGTGTACTTCATGGGTTAATCACACCTGTGTACTCCTAAACAACCATAAAGGTGACCTTTGGCCCCATGGCTGCTATATGCATATCCCACAGCATGATTTGAGGTGATTGACATCATGTTGTCTTAAGGTCACATACTCATTCAACAAAAATTTACACTCTTAATATGTTCCAAGTACCATTTTTACTACTGAGAATGTTTTAAAAAAATAAGAGTTCCTGACCTTAATTAATTCATAACGAGGGAAGATCACAGTGTGGCTATGGCAGAGTGAGTCTAGGAGTCTACTTATTTTTATTATTTTCACACTATGTCAAAACAAGTCTATATGACCTAGATTCTTATTCTAATTCATGTCCTTCATCAGCCTGACATAATCTTGTTAACATTTCTCTGTCAATTTACCAATTTCTTTAATTATCATCCTATTCCCAACATTAATTATTAACTCATCCTAAAAGATTAAAAAAAAAAAAAAATCCTGACAGGTTTAACCATGTGAAGCGTAGACATTCTAACACCTCACCAAACTGAATAATGAAATATGTTTTCATGCTACCATCTCAAACAAAATGTAGTAACTAAACCCGGAGACAGCAAACTATACCATCGCCACAGCCAGGAGTGACGTGGATCGGAATTGTTCCTGGCCACTCTACTAGTCCGTGCTTAGAAGTGCTGCCGCCGAGTGGTCGTTGTTTTGCAGTATAGGTAGGGTTGGAATTTTTATGTGTGACTTCAACACCAGCCACAAATAAAGATATCTTTTGTTGGCAGCTGCTGCTTACAAACAAGAAAATCCTTGCTGCAGGCTTTTTCTTTCTTCGATACAAAATGTAACCTGATACAGAATTGACAAGGGGTGGTTGGAATAAAGAAGGGAGAGGGCCTGTCTAGGTAAAGTGATACAGTGCCAAATGCTGCCTACTCATCAGGAGTAATACAAATGTGAGGGCTTGTGAGGGAACACCAAATATCCCCGAGGGTAGATGCTCATTGTGTAGAAATTTTTCTTCAGCATAAGACTGAAAACCGATGAGAAGGAAAGAAACCTTTAAAAATGCTTTTTTGCGCTTCTAAGCCATGATATTTCATTAGAAATGTCCTGTCAGAAACACTGTCTGTCACAGTCATAATTCCAGAGGGCAGTGATATATGACAGCAAATCATTATGTTAACAGCAAGGAACTCTGGGATAGAAATGGAGATTTTGATTTTCACGGTTTTTCATAGACCAGTGACGATGAATGCAAAGTTAACTTAAATTTGGAGGCACATGAATGAATGCTTTCTACCAAGGTTAACTTTCCACACTATCTCGGGTTGGACAGCTGCTGTGAGTCACTGTATGGCGATTCTCACAGCATGGTTTGTATCTTTCCGACTGTATGTAAAGTACTAAAAATACTGGTCTTTCTGCATTGTCTCTAGTCTTTATCAGATATGAGAATGTTCTTATTGTAAGGACTGTTACATATAAACTGAAACTCTCAGAAGTAATATGTCCATCAGGAGTATAGTGGGTGAGGCACAGCATGTAGCCCTTCTCAGACAGTCAGGCGTGGGGCTGAGAATGACTTTCCTTTGATAATTATGATATTTTTTTTAATCAGTAAGACATTTAAAATCAGTGTGCTCATAACAAATAAGGGAACTTACTGTAGGGAAAGCGAGAATCCTAGAATTAAGGATAGATGGCTATATTTTCCTTATTATTTATATGACATTACTTTTGGGAAAGAAAATAGCAATTATCTAGAGAGAGCTTTTAAACTTATTTTAGAGTACTTTTATTAATCCATCTATTCTTTCTTACCACGAGTTTAATTGTATTTAGTTATGTAGTTTAACTGGCTAGAGTAAGGAGATGGATCATGTAGTGAGTAGATGCACATGTAAGGAAAATAATGTAGAAAGAGCAATGTGGAACACTGGTATGTGGTAAGGAAAGAGTAATGGGCCATTGATAAGTTGTTCCATAGGGAAGTAAAAATTATCATGGAGTAAAATTATATATATGCATGTACACAACATATGTGCATATTAGATATGTCCATATATATCAAAACATTTTCAATATTATATGCATGCCTGCTAATCAGTGTTGCTCAAAATTTCTTGGAAACTATCCATTTTTCACTTGTGTTATTGGGAAAGGTATCGCTGTTCAGTGGGTGCAGAAGCCAATACTATGGCTTCAGACTTTTACAGAATAAAAAAGCTGTATTGTCTGGGCAACTAGCAAAGAGGCCAGGAGCTAAAGCAGGGCTCACTTACCTATGTGATGAGTTAATTTGGGGGGATCTCTAGGAGCTAAGAAGGAGGAAGTTGTCCTAGTTAGGGTTACTATGGCTTTGATGAAACACCATGACCAAAGCAACTTGGGGAGAAAAGGGTTTAATTTAGCTTACACTTCCATATCACTGTTCATCATCAAAGGGAATCAGAGCAGGAACCTGGAGGCAGAGGCCATGAAGGGTTGCTGCTTACTAGCTTGCTCCTATGGCTTCCTCAGCCAGTATATTTTTTAATAAAACCCAGGATTATCAGCTCAGGGATGGTGGCACTACCCACAATAGACTGGGCCTTCCCACATCAATCATTAATTAAGAAAATGCCCTACAGCTAGATCTTATTATGGCATTTTCTTAATTGAGGTTCCCTCCTTTCAAATGAGTCTAGCTTGTGTCAAGTTGACATAAAAATAGCCAGGACACTTACTGACTCGACAGCATGCCTCAACATTGGCTACACAATTCTGTGTGGGCAGTTACTTTCTATACAAGGCATCTTGAGTACATAGCATGGTTGTGCTAACCACCTGGATCCTTCTGCTCATATCCAGTCTTAAAAAAGCTGGTTCTAATACATAATAGTCACTAATGAAAGACTTTAATTCTTTTTCTGGAAGATATCCTCAGAATTTTATTAGTTAAGAAAATTATACCCAGATGTATCCAAGTCAGAAGTAATTTCAGTCCTTTGTCTTTTTTCATTCTTCAATTTTGAAAGTTTGGTGAGGACTATTATTGCTACTTCCTGTTGAATTAGGGTCTAGTTAAGTGGTTAGATTTGGGGTTGCGGAGTAAGCCCTGTGTGCAGGGAAAGAATCATAAATTGGTGGTCACCATTGTGTCTAGGCAATCCATACAAGTTATGAACCTTAAAAGAAGTCAGATGCTCATGCCTAGAGATAGAATCATCATCAACTACAGGGAAGAGCACAGGAAGGAACCTGGCAGAGCAAGAAGCCAAATGAAGACACCTAGAAATGAGATGGGAAGCCAACCATGGTCAAGGGATAGAATCACCTTTTGGTGCTATACTAGCGTTAAAACCTTAGCTGCTTCTAATTCCATTTGTTGAGATATGTTAATATACATGTGAATGATAGTGTTCATCATATCACAGACTACAGTGTTATTGTGAAGCTACTAAGTTTAGCACAATTACTATCAGAGTACCAACAGGTGGGAGATTCATCACAGGCCTGCAGGCCTTTTCATTTGGCATACATTACACTGATATCTTTCTGGAGTCCATTTTGGCCCCTCACTGTGCTCTTTAGCCAGTGAGAGATGAGACATGGATGCCGAAGTTCTTATTTTTCCAGAGAAACAACTTAACCCAATAAATCATTTACAATAATATTTAGAATAACAGATCCATGTAGTGCTTGCTGATGGTATTTAGTTGGCGTTTATTTTTTCCTGAGCTGTTGCTAGAAGAGCACAGAGTAGTGTGTGTGAAGATACAAGCCTCTTTCTGGCTTTGCTCTCACGGCAATAAGACATTTAGAAGAAAATTCTCAAGCCAAGGATGCCTGTTGTACCTTACTAAGTCCTATTTGCTCTTCTTTTCTGATGATAACAGGCATTGTGTCAAGGAACTGAGCAAGTATCACTGTGTAATGAACTGAAGACCTATAGAGTCTTGATATGCACAATGATAAAGTTTTAAGAGGGAAATATGAAATAAATAAGCAAAAACCCCATGTTACAGTCTAGCTTTAAACAAAGAAACATAATTTTCTGTAGCCATGCCAATTTTTATCAAAGAAAACCCAACTTTTTGTGAATTTAGTTTTTCCTAAATATTGTATTTAAAAGGACTCCTTCCCCTAAGGATCAGGGCTCCTTGCAGAAAGAAGAAGCAGAACTTGTGTAAGAGCCTGTGGGCTAGACTGTCTCCTGTGAGACGGCATCTTTATATATGGCAAGGAAGCTGTACCTGTGAGAGCTCACTAATGTGAGCATCTAAGTAAGACTTGCATAATGACAACACCAGGTAACATGCCACGGCAGATTGGGGAACACTGACAAGGCTTGACCCCTAGATGAAGAGCTGCAAAGGTTGCTGAGTGAAGGAGAATCGTTCTTTCCAGTCCCCGATAGGTTATCAAATCTTAAGCAGTCAGCCCGAAACACATGTGTACATGAGCAACACAAATGGAGCCAGACGGTTGCGTTTACACACACACATACACACAAACAATACAAATTAAAAAAGAATAGGTCATAAAGTTGAGAAGGAGTGGTGGGTGAGGGGGCACAAGAGGAGTTGGATGGGAAAGAAGGGTGGAAATGATGGAATATAGTCCTCATACGTAAAATTGTGAAAAATAAAAGTAATAATATTAAAATTTAATGCAAGAGAGGATTCCTTAGGAGTCTTTTCAATGTATTTGAGTTCAGATACTGTAGAGGAAAAAGCAAAGTGTAGCTGACTAAAGACAACAGTAACCAGTAGAATTCTGGTAAGAATTAACTGTTGACCAAAAAAAAAAGTAGTTATTTTAAAATGCTGTATGTGTGAAAGTAATAGTCATGATTGGTGGGAGAGTACCAGGACTACCCAACTTTTATAGACTAAGAACAAGTACAGAACTTGAGACTCTCTTGCTGTTTCAGACACAGAGAATTGAGATTCTGGTTTCCTATCAGTGTGTTAATGTTCAACTTTTAGAGATGTATATAAACAATCTTTCCCTAACTATAGCCAGCCTGGTAAGACACAAACCCTCTGCAGGATTTTTTCTTTAAAACATTTGCCCTCTACAGACTCTCTGTCACTGCTCAGAGCCCCTCTGACTTATTTAGGTCCCCTGTCTGTCTTCCTTCCTTCTCACCATCCTGGACCAATTTGGTCATGTCACCTAAAATTCTTTCTTGTCCACAAACATTGTCTTCTGTTTTTCTTGTCAAAAGATACCTTAATTTCAACAAAGACAGAGCTTGGGAGGTTCCAACATGGCATGCTAACATGGGTCTAATATTTTGTGATGCCAGCCTTACTGTCTTCAGTAAAGTTTCCCCTGAATTTACATTGTGGGAATCCTTCTGACATACGCACTCTGACACCAATGACAGTGACAAGAGGATATGTCACTGGTGGACCAAACCTAGGACACCCCCTGAGAGGCTTTGATCCTGGGTCCAGTCTGTATTTTCATTTTATACCCTAAAACCACAAGATAGGGTGGGCAAGCAAACGAGATTCTACAGAAGTATATAAGGGAGTCAGCAGGTTGTTAAGGGCAACGGCCCATTGTTTCAGCTATTTCTCCAGGTCATCCTGTATCAGGGAGCAAGTAAAGTCGTGCTTGGCAAATGGGCAGGACAAGTTGTGCTTTAAGTAAATCACTACATAAGTCAATAAATCAGTGTTGGATAATTGGTCCTTTCTACCTTATTCTACTTCATTTAAGGAAAGTTAAAAAGCAGCAATAGTTAGGTGACTGTGACTCCCAAGCACCGGACCACTGAACTGCTAAAGAACATGAAGATATTCTGTCTTCTCTCTTGTGTGTTTTCACCGGAAAAGTTTAGGTTCACATCATATATATTTTCACCCCAGTTTCCCAGACAGAAAAGCCTGAAGGTAAAGATCCTTTAGTTTCCAGGTACGCTGCCTCGTTTATACCCAGCGAGTGTTACAGGCATAATGAAAGAAGTGCTTATTCCCTCTATGTCTCTGCACAGAAGGCTGTCAGGAGCTAATTGTCTTCATTTCTAAAATTAGTATGCATGCTACAGTTAGAGCTGCATCTAGGAATCGCGCCTCAGGCGGGAAGCAATGTTTTTCAGGCAAGTGTACAACAGCCTGTGTTTGTTCACAATGACTTCTTGGGATCTCTTTATTTTCAGCCAAAGAAGCAGGAAGAAGAGGAAGGCACAACAGACACGGCGACATCTTCTTCCAACAACCAGGAGAAGGACAGTGGAGTGGGACGCACCGACGAGAGCTTACGGAACGACGAGAGCTCGGAGCAGGAGAATGCGGTCGAGGGCCCCCACAGCACATCTCTGAAGAGCAAGAGAGAGCTGGGGCAGAGCCAAGACACCCTAGGAAGCCTCGAGCTTCAGTGTCACGAGAGCTTTGCTGGTGGAGAGTGCCTGGACTCGGACTGCGCCAGCAACCATGAGGTATGTGAAGGGTTCCAGCAGCTGTTGGAGCTGAAGATTCGAACCCACGGAGACTATGACCTGTACTACTCAAGCAGCACAATTGAATGCAACCAGGGGCAGCAGGATGGGGTGGAGCATGAGCTGCAGCTGCTTAACGAAGAGCTGAGAAACATCGAGCTGGAGTGTCAGAATATCATGCAGGCTCACAGGCTCCAGAAAGTGACGGACCAATACGGAGACATCTGGGCACTGCATGACGGAGGATTCCGAAATTACAACACCAGCCTGGATACGCCAAGGGGGAAACTGGATGACATCATGGAGCATCCGGAGAAGTCAGACAAGGACAGCTCAAGTGCGTACAACACAGCCGAGAGCTGCAGAAGCACGCCACTGACTATAGACCGATCCCCTGACAGCTCCCTTCCAAGAATGATCAACCTTGCCAATAAGAAAAACCTAAGAAGCACAATGACAGCCCATCAGTCCCCCTCCAGACCGAGCACCAAGGAATACACATCTCCCAACGTCAAAACCACCGACGAAGGTTGCAGTATTGAAAGCCTGGAGAAGAGTCTAGAAAACCACCAGCTTCCGGATCAGGAGAACACAGTCAATGAGCGCACTCCATACCTCTCTCCCTACCACAGCTCCGCCTACAGATACGCCAACATCCCGGCACATGCCCGGCACTATCAAAGCTACATGCAGTTAATTCAGCAGAAATCTGCCGTGGAGTACGCCCAGAGTCAGCTCAGTTTGGTGAGCATGTGTAAGGAATCGCAAAAGGGCTCAGAGCCCAAGATGGAGTGGAAGGTAAAAATTCGGAGTGACGGGACTCGGTACATAACCAAGAGACCAGTGCGAGACCGAATTCTGAAGGAACGTGCCTTAAAAATCAAGGAGGAGCGGAGTGGCATGACCACCGATGATGACACCATGAGTGAGATGAAAATGGGGCGCTACTGGAGCAAGGAGGAGAGAAAGCAGCATCTGGTGCGGGCCAAGGAGCAGCGCCGGCGCCGGGAGTTCATGATGCGGAGCCGGCTGGAGTGTCTCAAGGAGAGCCCGCAGAGCAGCGGCGAGGGCAAGAAGGAGCTGAGCATCATTGAACTGAGCCACAAAAAGATGATGAAAAAGCGAAACAAGAAAATTTTGGATAACTGGATGACAATCCAAGAACTGATGACCCATGGAGCCAAGTCTCCCGATGGCACGAGAGTCCATAATGCCTTTCTGTCGGTGACCACCGTATGACCAGGCGAATGGGACAAGCGGCTCGGAGCGCATGCTACCTGTTTCGGTAGAGTACGATTGCCTCGTTCAAAGTGGCATTTTTATATATATTTTGTGACTTTACAGTTTAAATTTTTTGTAAGCAAAAATACCTGGTACTTTTTAATTTGTTTTTCATATGCTGGTACCGTCTTTGGCTAAAGTCTTTCCTTAACTTGTGATATATTCATAGCACTCATTTATAGAAAAAAAATAAAACATTGAAAAAACAAAGGAAAGAAAAAGATCGAACAAAAAAAATTAAGGATCTAATTAATTTCCTATTTTAATGTATCTATTGTAAGTTAAAATCTGGATTTATTTCTCTAATTTTCTTATTTTCTATTTTAATAATTCAATGCCAAAACATGTCTATGCTTACTTCCTGGCATAGTGTATAATAAGTCAAATCGGCTTATAAACTACATGCCACATCTTGTCTTATACATGAAGTAACACCCCTTTTAACATCCTGTTGTACATTTAACACATTAATGGCAGTTGTCTTTGTCTCGGTAAAGTGTGGGTGGACAATCTTCCTGTGATATGTAGTGACACTGGTCATGTAGCTAGATAATTGTGGTAACTTGTGACAGTAAAAAAATAAATTATTGATTATCCTTAAGGAAAGTTATCAAGGATTGTTATTTTCCTTGTCCACTGTGGTTAACAAGTTTAGTTGTGCATATACTATTAGAAGACTATTAATTGTGAATTACAAATTGTGCACTTTTTCTATCACCTTTTTTCAATAAAGTTGTTTTGAAACATGACTTATGGATCATTATATTGCATATTCCTACCTGGAACAGATTAGATAATAAATGCTACAACTCGGCCATGCTAAATTAACCTTCATGAACCTCTAGTCAGCCTTTCACATGTGAGAGAATAAAATAAACATTTTGGGGAAGAATGGAGAAAGAGTATTAGTGAAGGATCTCCTATTGACACATCTGTTTCACCTATAAAACTCATACCCTGGGAGGCTTCACCAACGGGAACTTCCATCTCACAGCTCTGGAGACATCATTCAATTTTGGTGGGACACAATCCCGTCTATAACACAGCATGTCCATTTAATTGATCATCTAAAAACCAAGTTTTGGGGTGCCATCTTTGCAGTAATTTTCAGCACGTTCAATTTAATGCCTTATCTGTCTTTATTAAGGGGTATATCGTTAACTAGCTAGGCAGATTTTTTTTAATCTAGCTTTTCATCACTTAAACATTTAATCATATTACATGCCAAGCATAATGCCTACAGAATGGGTGACAATGTTAACTACGTATGCAAAATTTCATTTAACCCAACAGTTTGCCATAATGAGGATAATACATCTACATATTCCTTGTGTATTTCTGAAGTTAGTTCCCTGCATGAAAACCTGTAGTGGTTCTTGAATCAGCCTTGGGCATCAGCACTATACTCAAGCCTCCCCATAGCTTGCCCAATACACCCGCTGCTCTGTCTCTTTAAATCTCCTGAGCCACTCCTGCCCATGCTCATGGAAGGGAGTACCTGTTACTTTTCTGAGATATCTGGAACAAATCTTATACCTTATTAGAATGGAACGTACAGGTTTTCTTTGAGCATAAATGTGTTGATTGACAACACATCTTCTTAGCTCTTCAGCATGCATTGTTATACCCATGGCTTTTCCTTGGGAATTTATTCATAAATAAATCACATACTTACTGTCTCCCTTTGTAGATTTAGGGTCATGGAGGGACAGTCTTGAATCCCCAGTTTTCCAACTTGCTGTGGGATGGTCTGTATGTCAAGTGTGTTGCTGATTGGTCAATAAATAAATCACTGATTGGTCAGTGGCCAGGCAGGAAGTATAGGCGGGACAAGGAGGAGAATAAAGCTGGGAAGTGGAAGGCTGAGTCAGAGAGACACTGCCAACTGCCACGATGACAAGCAGCATGTGAAGATGCCGGTAAGCCACGAGCCACATGGCAAGGTATAGATTTATAGAAATTAATTAATTTAAGCTGTAAGAACAGTTAGCAAGAAGCCTGCCATGGCCATACAGTTTGTAAGCAATATAAGTCTCTGTGTTTACTTGGTTGGGTCTGAGCGGCTGTGGGACTGGCAGGTGAGAGAGATTTGTCCTGACTGTGGGCCAGGCAGGAAAACTCTAGCTACAGCAACTCTCTGGTTAAATTCCATTTGGATAGTAATGAGTACTATTTACCTTAAATTATTTTATAAATTTGTATTTCCCTCTTTGATGCTGGGGCTTTCGTCCTGTTGCTGTGATCGGACACTCTGACCTAAAGAAACTTAGGAGATGGAAGAGTTTATTCCATCTTACACTTCCAAGTAACATCCCATCACTGAAGGAAGTCAGGGCAGTAACTTGCTTGCTGCCTTGCTCTCTGCCTCGCTTGCTTGCTCAGCTAGCTTCCTTACACAACTCTGGACCGCTTGCCCAGGTTATTGTACTACCTACAGTGGGCTTGGCCCTTCTCCACCAATTATTAGTCAAGACAGTCCCTCAAAGACATGCCCACAAACCCCTAAGCAGATAAAAGGAATTATTCAACTGAGATTGTGTCCAATTGGCAGGTGATGCTAAGTAGGACAGCCCTACATATTGGTCCTTTTGTTACTTACTACTTCTACCTTTCCAAGAGAGCATCTTTTTGAAGAGCTATCAAACACAGAGAAATAAACTTACTTTATTTCCCTATAATGAAAAGCTGAATTCAGATTTTGTTATAGTGATAATCATATCAAAGTAAGAAAATTGAAAATTTTCTTGCTTCCTAATTTTAGCCATTGTTAATGGAATTGCTAAAACTATTCCACATACACCTCAAGAATCTTTCTTTTGTAGTGCTGAGTATTGAATATAAGACCTTGCACATGCTAGGTAAGCATCTACTAAGCTGATCCCCAGTTCTAGAGGTCAATTTTTTGTTTTAAGATTTTTTTAAATTTATTTTATGTATATGAGTGTTTTATCTGCATGCATGCCTGCAGGCCAGAAGAAGACACCAGATCTCATTTATAGATGGTTGTGAGCCACCATGTGGGTGCTGGGAATTGAACTTGGGACCTCTGGAAGATCAGCCAATGTGCTCTTAACCTCGGAGCCATCTCTGCAGCCTTTTGAGTTCAGTTTTGTCTTAAGGTTCTCTCTAAGAATGCCTGATTCTCCTGAGTTCAGTTCTTTCCAGTTCAGTTCTAACAATGGCTGTTCCTTCTATTCTCCTACATGCATGATCCAACACGTACATTTTCCAGAAGAAACACGTGCACATTTCCCAGAATTTAATGTTTTGCAAATTACCAGGTTTTTTCCTTCTATTAAAGTCAAGTATGCTTACCTGATTTCTAAAAATGTGATACATTTTCACATCTGTGTTTATATAGTCTTACAAGTTGAAATACCTCCCTTAAGATTTGTTGAAAATCTGAAAAGTGTCATGTTCTATCTGTATAATCCAGCTTTCTGATAAGCTTGATTTTTAATAATCAAGCTTTTTGCATTTATATAATCAAGCTTTTTGTTGCTCTCCAAATATATTTCTTGGTTTATGTGGGATATTTTATTTCATTTCAAAAGAAATACCTGGATATAAAGAGGAAAATATTTTACTTTGGGTTATCTTGAAATTGTGTTTTTATTCTTGCTTTTTTATGCTGGCTTGACAGGATTAGTATTAGGATCCATATGATGAGGACTAAAGGGGGCAGAATAGAGTCAAAGTGCAAACACTATTTTGTCTCATGTTCCAAAAAGGAGGCTGCCTTTGCCCTCCTGGTTTTCCACACTGTCCTTTCATGAACATCTACTGTGTGTAAACATCACCTTTCTGCAGCCACATCTTGACTTGATCCATGTACTGCTGGCCTGTCATCTTCCATCTGACCCGTTTCTTTTTGCCTCTCGAGCATCAGCTCTCTGCCTCATAGTCTTTGTTACAAGAGTATTGTTCCCTTGTTCTCCTGTGTCTGTCACCTGCAGATCCTACTCTTGAGTTGCCGCTTTCCTTGTTTGTTTACACAGCACTAAGATTTCTTTTTCCAAATGCATATTGTTTCCAGTGGTCTTAAGACATCCAAAGACTAGACTGTCATTGTCCATGACTGGTTACTCAAGCCTGAACCTCATCTCCAGGTGCTCCCTCCACATTCTCTCCTGCCTGTGGCAGCAGCATCTGCTCTCCCAAACATTTCTTTCCTCCATGTACTTGGATAACTTTAAAATCTGAGTTCTTGAGAATATTATTAAAGGATTTCTGTGTCTTTCCATCTCATCTCTCATGAATCTCCATTAAGCTTCCAATTCAAGTGAGAAACCTATGCCTTTGGTAAATAGTTTTTCTGATGGTCCCTTAAACTAACAGTCTTCAAATTTTAATGAATATGTAACTCAATGTATGTGTTATTTTTTATTTATTAAATCATACATTATTTCTGTGAATAATTATAAATGCAATTAACTGCATATATTATAATAACTGAATAGCTCCTATTATTTCTCAATAAAGTTAAACATTACATAAGACTCATTGACTAATTTACTTCTTCCAGGAAAAAAAAAAGAAGTAGGTTTCCTAGAAATTCTTGACCTTGCTGCTTACAGACTTACAGAAGTTCTCAGAACCTACCTGCTACTCCACAAAGGGAAACCAAAGCAACAGGGGTAGAATGGCATTTGCATGGAATGGCTGCAGAAGAACACCAGAAGTGTATGAGAAAGAAACCAGAACCTGGTAAAATAGAGATCGGAGAGAGCAGTGTACAAAGAGAAAGTGAAATAATCTGTCACTTGCCACCCAGTTCCACAGACAGAGAGAGGGGTATCTCCCCTCTGCAGGGGTAAGAGTTAAATGGGGCAGATTCCAGAAATGCTGTCAGTGTGGATGCTAGCAACCCTAGCTACTGAAAAGTTATACAATCCTCTGGGACCTGCATCATGATACTCTAAACAAGCTGGAATTTTCAGAGAAGCCTTGTCTTTCCAGAAGGGCCTCTCAGCACCTCTTAGCAAGTTCTGTGTCAAAGCCAGGAGCTATGCCAAGAAGGGACAACTTGTCTTAAGTCAAACTACTCCAGGGGTGGTGGGAAATCTGCCTATCACTGTCTTGGGGACCCAATAGACATTCCAGTGCACTAGTGCAGTTGTGGGTACCTCTGGAACCAAGTCTGGCATTGAAACACAATACTGAAACAAATCTGCAGGATGCCTTGTGCTATAGGGAACAGGTATTTCAGTATGGAAGGTAATGGAAGAAATGTGCTGTCCTCAACACAGAGGATGTGAAGCTTGCCTGTTGGCCAGGCATACTCAGATGCATGGCAGTGGCAGGAAGAACATGCAGTCCATCCTGAGATGCTACCACTCAATTTCACTGCTGCCACACACAGGGGCATGCTGGGATAGCCTTGAACAATGTAGGAGTTCCAGCTGTAACCATCTTGCAAGCACACAACCTAGGACAGTCTGAAGAGAAGCTTTGCTAGTGCTGGCCCTGTCCCCATAACCTTCTCACGCTGATAGACACTAAACCTGAAAGAATCAGAAAAGCCTAACCATCACCCTGCCTGGCTAAAGGAGGCCCAAGAGGAAATTTGCCTATCTCTGTCCTTTCAATTTACTCCCTGGCAGGCGCCAGAACAGAAAGAATCAGAGGAAGAGAGGAGGTCCCTAGTGCAATTTTCTGGCTCTGATGGCATCTTACTATGTCCACCCTAGCTATTGCTCAGTCACCCGTGCCATACAACTTGGGGGCTTCTGTTGTTCCACTCAGTCACAGTCACTCAGTAGCAGCAGATAGGAGCACCACATAATCACTGCTGCCACCCCTCTATGGTACCCCAGGATAGGTCAAGCCTACATCTTATCTGACCATCCACTGTTAGAAAGACTAAGAATGTGACAAAGGCCCAGAGACTTCCCTTATGAAGCACTTGACCCATATCATTTTTCTGGTGAGAAGACGGTGTTTCAACCCCCACAATACTAGTGCTGTTAGTAATGCCAGAGATCCCAGTAAATAAAAAAAGGTATCAGTGCCGAAGATACCCCCATCGCCTGACGAGAGGCTTTACTACCATCGTAGGCATAAACACACAGTATGGGTTTCAGAGACAATGCTGTCCACATCACACCTGCCTAAACTACTACCATGTTCCCAACCTTGGATGGCCAGCAGAAACAGAATACACTGTATACAAACACACCAATCATAAGCAAAGAAACAACAGGAGACTGTACTTCATGCCCAACGGGAAATAATGACAATATTGCCTAATGCACCGATGCCATCAGACAGACACATGGAGAAATCTACTGACTCAGAAGAACATAAAATGGTAGTGACCTCTCATCTACTACATGTACAAATTTCAACATAGGAACACAGGAAATATTTTTTAGTTGGGTCATATGATATCACCAAAAGGTCAAAACTCTTAACTAACAGACAGCAATGCATTTTAAATGGATGAGAGGCCTGATAGAGAATTCAAAGAATGGTTTTTAAAAAGCCATTGAGGCTTAAGATCTAAGTGACTAAAGATAAACCATTCACTGAAATTGATAATAAAATGCAGATCCAGCAGAGAAGTACATGTTTTGAAACAGACCCATATAGAAATTGAAAGTTCAATAATTCAAAAGAAAAACTCAGTTGAAAGCCTAAAGATATATTAGATCAAACAGAATAAAGAATATCAGAGTGTGAAGATGGGCCTTTTAAAATTTCTTATTCAAGTAGGAATAAAAACAAGAAAAGAAAGAATGAAGAAAATACTCTATCTTTGGGACACCACCATTCAATGATCAAACACCAGCATCATCCAAAGGCTGGGAAATAAAGGTTTGTGCTTAAGAGTTTAAAAAAAAAAAAAAAAACTAGTCAGTGTAGTACAGCAGAGGGAGTCTGTAATCCTGGAAGCTACATAGACATCAGCACACTGAGGCTCATTGAACCTCAAATATACACAAGCAGAAAAGATTCTCATCATGGCATATAAAAATCAAAGCACAGGACAAAGACAGGATTGTGAAATCTATGAGGGTAGTCCTAAGACACATTGAAGGATAACTCCATTAAGAAATGATTCCATGACAAACACCCTCCAGGTCAGAGGACATAGCATGATGTATTCTAACCCCAGAAGGAAAATAACTACTAAACAAGACTCCTGTATCCAATATTGAAGGAGAAACAAAGACCTGAGATTAGTTAAAAATGGAACTGACTTATGACCATCAGAGCAGCCTTACAAAATGTACTGAAGGGAAACGTGCCTACAGAAGTAAATCAATGAAAATTATCTTTTAACAATATATACAAGTATCACTGCTGCTGCCAGCAGCCATAGGCGATCAAATAGCATTTAAGCACAGGCTGTGGGTTATCTCCCTACATGTTGTTCGTCAGGAGTCTCCAAAGCCTCTAAAACAATACAGGCTATGCTATTGTCTTTGGTCACCTCGAGTTAGATGGTGTGATGTACATTATTTTGATAAATTACCATATGTAGTTTGAGATCACTGAAAAGGTAGTTCTAAAAGAAATTTTCCCTCATTTCAGACCCAACCATATTTACCTCAAAGTGTCCTCAAAGGCCCCTGTCTGGATGGAGACGGACCCCTTGCCCCAATAAAAAACAACAGTGGAACAACCCAAGAGTAAAAACGCCATGTCCTTATAAACAACTAGAAGATAACCTGTTTCCAACAGATTCTATTATTATTTATCCAATTATGTAAAATTTTCTATAGTGGGAAAGAGAAGGAGGAAGTTCAGCCATAGGAAGCTTATCCATAGAAAAAGCTCAATCTAGATTTCCAGCTAACTGCCACAGTTTCTCCAATTGGTTTCTGATGGACGTGTTTATAAGCCCCTGATTTGATGGTGTTAACTTTCTGCTGTTATTTGTACTTTTTTTGTGAAAACCTCATCCAATGAGACACTACTATTCCAGTGACTTCATCTTGAATTCCTATCTGACTGCTTCAATAGGGCTTCCCCAGTTGACTTCTGTTGTATGTCTTGAGTACCTGATTTAATGATGTTTTACTATCTATCTGTTGTGTCTATCCATCTCCCAGTTGCTATTTATTCTCTTACTTTTGCTTGCTTTGTGCTTAATAAACAAACTCACTCAAAACTGAAAGTGTGGCTATCATAGACCAACCTCTGGACTGTAGAAAATGGTAATACTTTATTCCTGAAGACACTACACACTTTGGTGCAGAATATAGAGAAATAAATTTTGAACCATATGAACTACTGTAGTGACCTGCTAGACAGGGTATACCTACTGGTAAAATTGTGGCATGATTATTAAGGGGATAATCAACTTTCTGTTTGGTTTTGAGACCCGTTACATAGGAGGAAACTCTTGCCTGGTGCTATAAACTTTTCAAAACCTAATGGATAAGATGGTCACATGCCTTAAGGGGGAACCCACTACTGCTTTTTGCTAAATGGTTATGTTGTCTAACTGTCCTCTAAACACCTATGTTTATAACTATAGATTGGTGCTGCAACTCTCAGCCTTCATCTGAGAAACTTCTTTTTACAGTGGTTGGTAATTAATGCAGATACTCATAACTGGTCCAAGTATTGATGAGTGACTATTGAGTGGTCTACCCTAAGTGAGACATCTATAGTACCCCTTTTCAAAGGCTCAGAAAACATCATGAAAGAGAGGATGGAAAGAATTTAAGAACTGAAGGAAGGGAATGAGTGATAAGAACTCAATCAAGAAACATGGGGAAAAAATTTAAAATTTCTTTAAATAAATGAGGGAAAGATTAAAAACAACATGCATTTTGTGTGAGAAGTATCAAAAGCAGTATTCACTGTAAGTTCATACTTATTACTGCCTACATCAAAAAATAAAACAATTTCAATGCTGTGGATATAGCTCAGTGATAGTGTTGCCTACCATGTGCAACCTTGGTAACATACACTATTGGAAAACATTGTTGACTGATAAAGGTCTCAGTCTCAAGGACCTATAACGGTAAGAAGAAACCAAACCCCCAAATAGTATAAAGAACAAAATGATAAACATCAGACCACAAAACAATATAAAATAAAACTATGTAAAACATTCATGAATTGATTAGTTGATTCTTGGTAAAGAAAAGTGAAAGGCAATACATTTTTCTATAGAGGCTAATAAAAAACAGTGGACTCAGCCTGGTGGTGGTGGTGCATGCCTTTAATCCCAGCACTGAGGAGGCAGAGGCAGGCAGATCTGTATGAGTTTGAGGCCAGCTTGGACTACAGAGTGAGTTCCAGGAAAGGCGCAAAGCTACACAGAGAAACCCTGTCTCAAAAAACCAAAACAAAACAAAACAAAAAAGCAGTGGACTCAATTAGTTAAAAATTACAGATAAATAAGGAGGCATTATAGCTGATGTCACAGAGACAGTAAAGATTAGGGATTAATTTGAACAACTGTAGGAACATATAAAAGAAATAGACAATTTCTTAATACCTATGGTATACCAAAACTGAACCAAGATATATCAAGCACAAATAAACCAATAACAAATGAAGAGATTGACCCTGTTTAAAAAAAAATCCCCCCAATAAAAATCCCAGGATCAAATTGCTTTACTGATGAGTTTTGTCAAACTTTCAATAAAATAAGGCTACTGCTTCTCAAACTGTTCCAGAGAAGTTAAAGGCTAATAATTCATCTGAATTCATTCTATGTGATCAGTGTTACTCTGATATTAAAAGAGTAACACACACACACACACACACACACACACACACACACTACAAATTGAAAAAAAAAAGCATAAGCCAATATCCCTTTCTTAGTTACTTTTTATTGCTGTGAAGATACCACAACCAAGGTAAACTTATAAAATAAAGCATTTAATTAGGAGCTCACCATTCCAGAGGTTAGTAGAACCCAAGACAATGGTGCCAGGCAGCATGGCAACAGCAGGCATATGGAACTAAAGCAGTAACTAAGAGCTTACAGCTGATCCACAGGCAGGAAGCATACATACATACATAGAAGAACTAGAAGGTCCCATGAGAAGACTGTCCAAATTGATAAATTCAATATGGGAGGAAGATGTGAAATCAACAGATGCCAGTAGCTTTCTACACATCAATAACCAACTTGCTTTAAAAAAAATCATGAAGCAATCCCATTGATAATAGCTATAAGAATAATAATACATATGAAATAACAAGAAAGGAAAGGATTTCTCCAATAGAATTATCAAACACTGCCAAAAGAAATACAATAATACCTCTCATGTTTCCACATTGAAAAGTAGAATATTGTGAAAATCATCATTCCACCCAAAGTTATTTTCAGAGTCAATACAATCTCCATCAAAAATAACAATGGAATCCTCCACTAGACTGGAAGAAACAGTTCTAAATGTCATATGGAGACTCAAAAGACCTGGCACAATGAAAATAACCATGAAAAGGAATATACAGTCTGGAGTCATCATATCTGATTTAAGGTTAAGCTACAGAGCCATGATACCAAGGTAGCATTGAACCAGCACAAAAGTAAACATACAGACTATTGGAGTCGAGTGAAGGCAGACTATATAAAGAAAATCAAGAACCCACTAATAAACCCACATCTACCAAATGATTCTTGACAAAAAAGTCAAAACTGGCCATTAAGGAAAAACAACCTCTTCAGCTACAAAACTGATTATCCTCATACAGACACTGGGAACTTTCATCATCTTCCCATGTATTTCTCACACATTTTTCATTCTGGATATAAACAAAGTCAAAACGTGCCATTGACCTTGATGCAATACTGGAAATGCAGAAGCTACCAGAAGAAAACACAAGGTTAATACTTCAAGATCTTGGCATAAGGAAACCTTTTACTCCATAAGACTCTAATAACTGTTAGCAAATGCAGGGATCGAAAAATGGGACTTCAGCAAAGCAGAAAACTTCCATACAGCAAAGCAAGCAGCAGGACAAACAGGAAACCTGTAGTATTAGAGAAAATGTTTACCAACTATTTATCAGACAGTGAATTGGTACCTAAATAAAGAGAAAACTACAAAAAGTTTGCAGGAAACAAGAAACTAGACTTGCTGAGAAAATAATCTAAATTGACACTTGTAAAAACAATACAAATGGCCAGAAATATATGCAAAAGGCTCAATATTGTTAATCATCAGGAAATGAAAATCTAGACTATAATGAGGTATACTCTCACTGTACTGATAATGGCTATACAGAAATAATAAGAGTAATACCTGATGGAGATGTGGAGAAAAATCCTGTTGGCAGGAGAGTAATTAGGAGAGTCACTGTGGTAAACTGCATGAATGTGCCTCAGGAAAGCTAGAGAAAGAACTAGGGTCCCACTGAGGCCTTATGAATATATGTCCAAAGGAAATGAAGTCAGCATACAGAAGAGATACCTGCATGCCTGTGTTTGTTTTTATACCAACTGTGGTAGTTAAGATATGGACCAGTGCTGTGGGATAATGCTTTTGTACACTGGTTTAATAAAACACTGATTGGCCAGTGGCCAGGCAGGAAGTATAGGTGGGATAAGCAGACAAGGAGAATTCTGGGTAAAGGAAGGCTGAGTCAGGAGATGCCACCCTGTTGTCCAGGGAGCAGTATGTCCAGGGAGCACACAGGTAAAGCTACAGAATACATGGCAACATATAGATTAACAGAAGTGAGCTGAGTTTAAGTATAAGAGCTACTCAGTCGAAAGCCTGAGCTAATGGCTGAGCAGTTTTAATTAATATAAGCCTCTGTGTGTTTACTTGGGTCTGAGCAGCTGAGGACCGGGCAGGACACAGGAAAACTTCAACTACTGACCAGCCTTGAAAAGAGGGCTTGTGCCTAGTCTTATTGCATCTTGTTATGCCATGTTTGGTTGACATCACTGGGAAACCTTTTTTTCTAAAAGGAAATTGAGGAGCAGTGGATCTGGGGGAGAGGGGAGGTAAGGGGAGACTGGGAAGAGTGGAGGGAGGGGAGGCTGTGGTCAAAGATGTATTGTATAAAAGAAATAAAAATAAGGTATGGGTTTGTTTAGGTACCCATCAACAGATGAATACACACAAAAAATATGATGTATATAAAGTACTAGTCAGCCGTAAAGAATAAAAGCCTGTGGTTTATAGCCAAATGGCTAAAACTGAAAGATGTTATGTAACCTGGAATGAGTAGGGTACAGAAAGACAAGTACTTCATCTTCTCTCATATGAATAAACTAAAAACTAAGTCCTGACAGTAAACTAGTGATGCTGTGTGGCTCTTACCTCCAAAGTGAATCAGTCCATCTTAAAGGGAGGACAGAGGTCATAAGACTCAGGACACTCATATACCTTAGCAGGTTGAAAAAGTTATAGGATTCATAAGACCCCCTCACTGAGGTTGTAAAAGCAGTAAAGAGTTTCTGGGAAGAGAAGACTAGTGAAAACATCCTTTGAGTTGAGCAGGGAGTTCCAGGAATGCAGTTTTTGTAAATCGTCTGTGATGCAGTGTCTCTCATGTTCCCTGTAATGAGGGATAAGACTAAGGCCATGCTATCTTTGAGTAGAACATCCTTGGAGGAATCTAATGGGGGGGCTGTTTTCCTCTGTGGTACAAGATGATAGTTCTCATTTATGAGTATGGTACATCTCATAAGTAGAGGGATACTTCCCAAAATGACTGATGGACTAGAGAACTTACCAGTATTTCTGGAAGTAATATACACTGGACAAGATCATAAACATACTGTAGTATGAACAGCATGACCTTCATTGTGTACAAGACATGCAACTGAGGTTGACCTATCTTCCAAAAAAGCACTTGCCCACTTAAGAATTAAACTGGGGAAACTTTATAAAGATTCTCTCATTTAGGAGGAAGAGCGAGAAAAGGAAAGGAGTGATATGGAGGCATTGGCTTCCTATTTGTCTGTCCATTCATTTGTTCACATTCACAGCTCGAAGGATGGAAGCACAAAGGATATCTGTGCCTTTCCTCACCTCCTAAGACTAGGAATGCATGGAGGAGAAAACATTAAAGAGGAAGAGAATAGAAGACAGTATCTCTCCCAATCTTGAATAGAGAGGACAAAAAAATATCTGTGATTTGGCCTGTGGAAACCTGAATGATGGTCCAGGACAAGAAAGCACAGCACAGTGCTCAGAAAGTACTCTACACTGAAAATTTCTTGATTTGGGAAAGACTAAGAAGACTGTCTTATACTGCATGAAGAAGATGGGATCAAGCTAAAGGCTGTAGAAGCAAAGAAACAAAACACATCCCTTATTGAGACAAAAATCTCTGTAATCTGAGTCAGGATGATATAAATTAAGTCCTTGATGTACTGGCTCATACAAGCCTTAAGAGATGCTTGGTTACCACAAGCCAAAGCCCCCATGAATTCTAGGTGCTGGAAGACAACAGAGGAAGAACAGGCATCCCTGGGAAAGTTGGGCATGGGAGAGGTAGTGTTGGATGCTCTGTTCACCACTCCCCAGGACAGTACTTCCAAAGTTTGAAATCCCAAAATGGTTTATTCAGAGAGGGACATGGAGGCTGGAACTGGGTTTTAGAGGCTTTGCTGAGCCCCACTATGGGTTGTGACCCTTCTAAAGGAGGAGAGGTCCTGACAGATCTGAATGCTTTAGGAAAACATATAAATTGGGTTTGTAAATTTCTAAAGTAATCAAGAAGAGGGCCAAGCTGACAAAGAATCTATTTGTGTCACTTGAGGGCAAGTATGGCAAGATTGTGACCATCAGAGCTCCTAGAGGAAAAACTTAACGAAGTCCAATGCTGTGTTGAGTGAGTTTGGGGAAAGCTTAAAACTTGAGCAGGAGTTCTGGGAAAATATAAATGACAAATGATACAAGTGAATAGGACTCAGAATATCCCCTGTTGGGCAGTCATCCCCTAGAGTACATGGTACATTTTCTTCCCTTAATGAAAGTATCCTGGGAGAGGGGGATGAAGATCGTCCACTGAGCCCATGGAGTCAGGATGTTCAGGAGCCAAAGATGTGGCCAAAGAAAAGGCAAGGTCTACAGAGCTGGCCTGGGACCTAGCTCCACACCAAAATTTGGGCTTGCCCTCCCTAAGATTGAGCCATGGGGAACAATGTAGGCTAGCTAGGCCAAAGACTCAATATATATTGACAAAACTGGAAAAAAATGAACTTTTCTCATTATTTTTACTCATTTGAAATTTGTATCTTGCCTTCCAAAATATGTCTTTAGTGATAGTCCAAAGTAATTTAATCACCTTTGAATATCTTAAATTTTTGATAAACTATTCAGTACTAGAAATATGCTTGATACAATTTCAGAGTTTCAGTAAATAGTGACTATAGGGAACTACTAACAAAAATGATTATCCAAGATAGGTCACCTCTTGAGAGGAATAGCAAGGATTTTGGAGTGGGATGTTAAAGGATGTCGAGGGGCTTAAATTTGCTACTTTCCTATTGCTATGATAAAACACCATGACAAAGATAACTTACAGAAGGAAGGATTTCTTTGGGGCTTATGATTATAGAGTGTTAGGGTCCAGAAACGGTAGGGACACCATGATAGCAGGCAGTTGACATGGCAGCTGGACCTGGAATCTGAGAGCTGAGGGACTGAATGGCAAACCACAAGCAGGAAGAAGAAAACTAAGAGGGAACAGTGGGACTCTTTGAATTTTCAAAGCCCGCCCCCTATGCTGTACTTCCTCCAGCAAGGCCACACCTCCTACACCTCCAAACAATTCCACCAATTGGAGACCAAGGGTTCAAATGTCAGAGCCTCCAAGGTACAGTCTCCAACCGGGGAGAAGTCATGTGTTTAGTGGAGAACAGGATTGATTTGTACTGTAACCGTTTCATAAGACCTCTCCTTGTAGATCTGAGGAAATGGACACCATGTTGCTAAGCTAAACGTGTGGAAGCTTTTCATGCTGCTTCTAGTACCTCATGATAACTCTCCTCAAGTTGAAGGGTACTCCTCACAGTGTCCAGGCTGGCCACTTTCAATTCCAGCAGCATTTTTGCTCTTTTATTTTTGTGTGTTTGATAAACCTCTATGTGCATCCCTCTTTTGATATTTATTTTATGACTTCCCACTCATGCTATGCTGTTCTACAGAGTTAGGAAACAGTGCCAAGTGTGTACCTGTGACAATCATTCTCTTTTACTGAATAGCAGCTGCTTGATGTGTCATAGGCCTTCATGTATCCCATCCCACAGTGCTACCTTTCATTGCTACAATCCTAGGCAAGATACTCAAGCTTTCTACTGCTTCTACGGTGGTAACAAAGTTAGCTTTCCTCACAGGTTGAGAATGAAACAAGTTAAGATACAAAAAGCTAGTAAGCTTGACTCAGTAGGGGTAACAAGAAGATACTAGCTGGTATTTTATTTTTAGGTGAGCAAACTGTCTAATACAATTGCAGTAGTCGGCCACAGTTGGCACTGATTCTAAGCAAATTCTGGATTTGTTCGAACTCAAGCTGTTCTGATGTACATGTTCCTCTTCTGTCTACTGATTGTTGCTTCTACACTGATGGTGAATCTAAGTGTCATTTCACAGTACTTCAGTCAGCTCTGCTTCCAACAGAAGTACAGAAAATGACACCTTTTTTCTACATCAAACATGTTGACTTTCTTAATTTGGTGCTGTTTTATAAGCCAGTCTCTGTTTAAATTGCACATTGTCTATGACTGGAAATTATAGTGGGATATTTGGTTTAGAATCTGTCAGTGGGCCTTTGACAGCTTCTCCAGAGGTATCTGGTATGTGACTTCATTCTACTTTAGATTCATTGTGTGTCTGTCCTTTGTGCTGTCTGGCACATCCATGAGCAGAAATGTGACATTGTTGTAACAGTCATCCTAAATGATCATTTATATATCAGAACCTGGTAGTTTGTGTGTGTGTGTGTGTGTGTGTGTGTGTGTGTGTGTGTGTGTGTGTACATATGTGTCAAGGAGTATATGCTGTATATGCACATTGAAGGCCAAAGGAGGATTTTGTGTATCTTGCTTTATCCCTTTCAGTCTTATTACTTTGAGATAGGGTCTCTCACCTAATCTGGAGCTAGGCTGACAGACAATAAGCTGCAGTGATCCTCCTGTCTCCACATACTACAGCACTAAGATTGCAGGGTAGTGCATGACGATCTAGCTTTTTATATAAGTGCTGGGAATAAAATTCTAGCCCTTGTACTGTACAGTAAGCATAGTTAAGGCCATCTCTCCAGCCCCAAACCTGCTGTTTTTAAGAGAAGCATAGTTAATATTTAATTGCCAAGCATGTTTGATTATGGAATTTAGTAAAACAAGATGCATTTACTTCACTTTTCTCATGATGACGAGAACAGTTTGAATGGGATCCTTGGAATCCTTGTGCAATATTTCACAGAGGAAAGCCAACCCAGCGTGTTAGGAAATCTGTGTAGATGTTTCCATTGCAGCAGGGTCAGTGAGTACAGCGTTGATGTCTATTTGCTTTGAGTCAACTCATTCAGACTTCATTTTGGAACAGAACGCTGATCAGGAAATCAATCGGTATGCCACGTACCGTGTGAGATGCACAGACAAACAAACAGCACCAAACTGTCAGGTGAAGAAAACATGTTTGAGATCCTGAAGTGTCCACTGTGTTAGATGCTTTCCATGGATCATTAATACACTTCTTGTCTTAGGCAGATGAAATAAAAGCAGGTGGAATTCAATCAGTTGAAAGCTGAGCATGTAAAGTCCGTAGGGGAACTGAGCATAGCGAGGTCTCGGCAGGCGCTTACTAGCTCTGCAAAGCCTTCCTGGCCTCAGACCCTTCAACCATGGCTTGCCTACTTGACAAGTTCCTGGCAGGTCTCTGATTTTAAACACGTTACAAACACTACCTCAAAATCTATTTTCTCACCCGCAAAATGGGGATACTGGAATTAACAACCTTCAAAGCCCATTTGATTTCTAATAGTCTAGAAATTTGCCAGGTGTAAAAATTTCCTTTTGATGTAGCCATATAGTTTGTTATAGAGCAAATAAGTATATTTGAAAGTGGAAAAATAAAAAAAGCAATAATTCTTATAAAAATAATTCTACAACTCCTTCTAACACCAATTGCCACATCATGAGCCTTCTCTTAGTACAGTGGTTCTCAACCTGTGGGTTGTGACTCCATTGGGGGTTTAATAACCCTTTCACAGTGGGTTGCCTGAAACCATCAGAAAACACAAGTATTTACATTATGTTTCATCACCAAAGCAAAACTACAGTTATGAAGTAGCAATGAAATAATGTTATGGTTGGGGATCACCACAAATGAGGAACTATATTAAAGGGTTGCAGCATTAGAAAGGCAGAGAACCACTGTGTTTGGAGCTAGGCTTTGATAATTACACCTTCCACCTCTCCAGAAGATCACCTGACTCCTGACCCCTCATGTCCATCATGGGGTTATGCTCTAAAAGAGAGAGGAGTCTTCGGATGCATGTTTGTAGAGAGGATGGAGAAAGGAAGAAATTATCTACTCGTGAGGATGATGCTGAGCTTTGCCATCAAGACACTTCCCTGTGGAGTGAGAAGCCTTGCTTTTGAGCTACCCCAGAGAGAAAACCTCTGTAATCATCTAGCAGACAAACTGGCTAGTTTCTGCAAATACTGTATGACTTAAGTCAAAAGAAGCATGAGGAGTTAGGCAGGAACTGGTTCAAGAAGAATCACACAGAACTGCAGCTGTGAATAGAATCGTCTGTGCTGCACACAATTCAGTCTATTTGCAATTTGGGCATTTTGAGGGAAGAAAGGCATTTAGGATTAAAAAAAAAAAACAATGAATGGTGAAGGTATTCCAGTTTTTCTTCAATTAAAGATGGGCTTTAAAAGAGCGTGGAGAGGGGAACAGAGCAGACAGAGAGCTGCCAAGGATGTGGCAGAGCCTGGTTGGGGAATCAAGTGAATGGTGTTACTATGCTTAACTGTCTCAACACAGAAAGCTGTCCTAGAGGGAAAGGTGAATGATTCAACCTCAGGATGTTGATTTTAAGGAGCCACTAAAACACTCCAATGAGAGATGTCTAATTGACAGTTAAAATATAGAGCTCAGAACAGGAGTCATGGACTGGAGAAATTCATTCAGGGACTCCAAGTAGACCACCTAATGCTTTTCTCTTTTTCAGAGTGTCAAGCACATGGGAAGCACTTTGGCTTACCACTGTCCTTCCTGTGTCCTGGTTTAAGTATCCTATCTATGCCTCTTAAGGAAGGGAAGCAAGAATACCCCCCCTCAAAATCCTCCTCTCCTCTAGAAATACCATCCATCATGTTGGGATGGCCAAATGGTCAAAGGTGCCAGACTCAAGCTCAGCTTTCCATAGAGATACCTCCAAGCCTGGAATGTGAACTTCAGAAGCATCCTCAGCAATGTCCGGCAAAGCACATTGTAATCAAATTCATTGACATTTATGCAACAAGACACACAAGTATTTAAACTATAAATAACCCCACATAACCTCAACCCAGGTTTTATACCTGTATCAACTCTGAACATCATGCACTTCAATGGCAGCATCCTTTATGCTGACATTCCAGTTCAAGCTGTAAAACACTCTCCCTCCATCTCCCATCCTCTCCACTCCTATTAAAAGGGAATCGCAGCTGATAGGTGAGCTTATAGAGAAGACAAAGAAGCTGAAAGATCATAGCTGGGAAGCCCAAAAAAGTAGGTACCATCCATCACCTTCTGCAGGTGAGACTTGTAACCATGCTGCCTCTGTGGAGGTAGAGAAGATGGTGGCAAGCACCAAAATTAAAGTGTTCAAATCCTCCTTATAAACTCTTGCAGTTCTGTGACTGTACACTTACTCAGAATTACTCCTGGACAATATTTGATAATCATTCCTATTGTATATAGTCTTGTATTAGGTTAGAACCTAACTGTCAAGCCTACAAGGCAGAGCTGAGAGAGGACCCCTGAAGACCTGAGATCCGGATGGGGGAGCTCTCTTGGTTCCTGGACCCTGGACTCTGGAGGTAGACCAAGCAGAGTTCTCCAGAGAACACTGCTGGACTACGCTACACCTTTCCCAGACCCTGTAACCTATCCCTTCACTTGCAAGTTACCCCACCAAATAA
Organism: Peromyscus eremicus; assembly: GCF_949786415.1. Classification (NCBI taxonomy): domain Eukaryota; kingdom Metazoa; phylum Chordata; class Mammalia; order Rodentia; family Cricetidae; genus Peromyscus; species Peromyscus eremicus. Next base: position 10,693,803 of record NC_081436.1, on the reverse strand, counting down.
ACCTCCCTTTTAACTACGTGGAGCTGCCTTAATATTTTAACTAATATCATTGCAATGATCTTTAAGGTTATTAGTTGAGACATTACTGCAACAGGTAAGTTTAAATGATAATCATAATTATGCATAAACTTTCTATGTAAATGAATACATTTATAGTACACAAAGAATCAGGCTAACAGGACTTAGTCAAGGAGTGTAAGTAACATGAGAATAGGGTTGAGATTGCAGGTCAATGCAAGTATGATTGATGAACATTGGGAGCCTCTGGGTTCAAACCCCAGAACAATGATAGATAGATGGATAGATAGATGGATGGATGGATGGATGGATGGATGGATAGATGATGGATAGATGGATGGGTGGATGGGTGGGTGGGTGGGTGGATGGGTGGGTGGGAGGGAGGATAGACAGACAGACAAATGAGACAGACAGACCAACCAATAATAGATTAAAAATAAAATGTGATTTAAGATACTGTAATGTTATGTAGACTTGTAGGATGGCTTTGAACTAGGAAAAGTCTCTTCCAAAGTCTTTCTTTACATGAGCCAAAAAGCTTAGGTTTTACCTTAGATTTGTCTCCACCTTTGTGAGTTTTAAGCCTTGTTCCTCCTCCACTATTCATGGAGTTCACTGCCAGGAATTCTTGACCAAATTCGGAGCCCATTCTGAGCAGCAAGTCTCCTCTGTTATAGGAGTCTTCAGGTAAATGAGGATGAAGGAAGTCCTAAAATGCATTCATTATGCTAGGACATCTAGAAATGACTCACTGCTATGTGCATGTAACTATGATGCAGACAAATGTAGTTAATAAATTAAAATAATCCCATTCTTATCTTCCCTTTTGTTGACTCTAACTGCCCATGGCCATTCCATCCCCATGTTACATATTAAGTATGAATGAAAGAAAGCCAAGAAAAAAACAGGTAGCCATCTTAACCAATTCCAGTCTCAATGTCTTCATTTCAAAAAAACAAGTGGCCACATGAGCCCATTGCTTGGGCCCCTTCCATGGCCTTGTTGGGAAAATTAGCAACACTCAGTTCAGCTACCACGAGATACAGCCAATAATGGACTTTTTGCTTGAAAGAACAATGAATATTCATATTTTTCTTGTGTGGCAAGGAAATAATAAACTTATAGTGGAAGAAGGAAAATGTTTCAAAAATCTGTGGGATTTTTAATTTAAAAAAAATTATATTTTAGCCAGGCGGTGGTGGCACACACCTTTAATCACAGCACTCAGGAGGCAAAGCCAAGTGGATCTCTGTGAGTTTGAGGCCAGCCTGGTCTAGGACAGGCACCAAAGCTACACAGAATCCCTGTCTTGAAAAACAAACAAACAAAAAAAACCTTATATTTTATTTGTATGGATGTTTTACCTCTGCACATGTCTTATATGCCTGGGCCAGCAGAGGCCAAGAGGAGGCAACAGATTCCCTGTTACTGGAGTTACAGACAGTTGTGAATGACCATATGGGTGCTAGGAATCCGACCTGAATCCTCCAGAAGGGCAGCCAGTGCTCTTCACCACCAACCTATAGCTCCAACCCCAACATCTGTATTTTTAATAGAAACCCTTCTACGGGAATCGTATAGAGACTCTATACCAGACAGACACAATTTCAAGATGTCAGAAACATACATACTCTTCTAAGTATTCTTTTAATGAAAACCACTGTCCCTAAATATAGTTGATTGGTTCAAATGCTGAGCAAGTAGGCCTCATCTTTCTAATTTATTTTTGATACATGGTCTTATGTAGCCAAGAATGGTCTTAAAATAAAGTACTCCTGCCTCCACCTTTCAAGCATTGGGATTACAGATAAGCATCACCATACCTTCTTGACTTACAAATAAGGCCATACCTCCAAAACCTACCCAGCCAGGGTCACCAACTGGGGACCAAATACTCAAATTCCCAAGAACATGAGGGGGAGAGCCTTATACAAACTACCACACTCATGATTCCTACATCTGTGGCCCAAGACATTTTGCTTCTATTTTCATGTCAAATATATGTAGGTAATTTTATTGTACCTCTGTGAAAGATAATATCTACAAAAGAGAAAAATATATTTGTCTTCCTGAGACTAGCCTAATTCACTTAACATGATTATCCTCCATTGCGTCCACATCCCTGAAAGCCATAGGACTTCCTGCTATATGGTAGAAAACAATTACATTGTATACATGTATCACATCTCATTATCCATTCCTCTATTTTGGACATGTAAGTTGGTTTCATGACTTTGCTATTCTTCATAGTGCTGAAATAAACATTGACTTGGAGGCCTTTGAGTAAATACTCAGGAATGGTACCACTGGGTCATATGGCAGATCTATTTTGAATTTTTTGAGGAATGTCTATAATGATTTCCAGGCTGGCTA